>NC_072734.1:5579001-5724971 GCF_026930045.1 Uloborus diversus
TTGTTGCCATGGGTTTAAGCGATTGCCACGGCCAATAAGTATTAAGTGGGGCCATGGTTGGAGTTAACCATCTCTTGGTATATTCATTGATCCAGTGGTGTTACAGGCAACTTTTCATCGAAGTGGTTGATTCACATTAATACATGTAAACTCCCGATTATCCGCAAATGGATTTTCCGCGAGTCAATCAACAATCAGGAACATTATATTTTCACAGCAAAAAGCAAATACCAATGGCGCTTTTTTTTTCCTTCAAAATTTTTTTAATTTAAACTCAGTCGTTTTTGTTTTATTTATATATTTGATTAACATGCTCTTGTTCTTTATTGATGTTAAATTCTGTTGGCAAAAATACTAAACATTTTTACTCAACTGCATTTATTTTAACTGTTGGTAGAAAGCATTATGCATCAATACGGACAAGTTTTTGAGGAAGAACAATTTTTAAATGATTAGTCCGTCCTTTTAGCCTTTTTGCGGTTTATCCGCGATTTTCATTATCCGCTGCACTTGTTCCACCCTATTCCGTGGATAATCGGATGTTTACTGTAGCTTGAAGAAATTCCATGAGGGTAGGTCAACCAAAGCTCGATCTTCGGCTAGTATACACAATACATATATTGTCGTCTCAGAGCAACAGTAGGATATCTTACTGTTATTCCTGGGATTAGCTGTCTTAGTGTTGCTCTGAGACGACGATATGTGCATTATGTACATGGAAGTAGGTACAGAAACTTTCGATTATCTGCGGAATTGGGTGGAACAAGTGCAGCGGATAATAAAAATCGCGGATAATCGGATGTTTACTGTACCTACTTCCATGTACATAATGCACATATCATCGTCTCAGAGCAACACTAAGACAGCTAATCCCAGGAATAACAGTAAGATATCCTACTGTTGCTCTGAGACGACGATATATGTATTGTGTATACTAGTCGAAGATCGAGCTTTGGTTGACCTACCCTCATGGGGTTTCTTCAGGTTATATGTAAAAATGTAGATAAGAATATTTCAAACACGATGGTATAGAGTTCTGTACTGCAAATCATATATAGGGTTGTCGCGATTGGAAGTTTCAATGTTTGAGTTATTTTTTAGGTTTTCTTCTGGTGATGGTTTTCATATTTCGTAGGAATCGACAAATTTTCTGCAGACTTTCTTTTGTAATTACAAATAGATCTAACCTTTCCACAAATGACGCGTATTCCGTTCACAACTCGACAGTTTCGCAAGAAAAAAAAAAGTTATGTAACGCATTTACAAAATTCTGCAAGAAATCTGCAGTGATTTTGCAGATTTTTTTCTTAAATTTGCAGTTACTTGCAGAATGACACAATTATTCGAACTTGAAATCACGACACTCCTAGGGTTGGGCTACTTTTGCTGCTTAGTCAACACTATATCATCGTGTACATTTTTATTCATAACTTAAGAGAAAACTCGATTAGGGTATGTCAACCTAAGTCTAAGCAGCATTAGATTATGCTGCATGTTTCAGACTATAATCAGAAAATATTTTGTTCAAGAAGTTGATTTTTTTGTATTGCATAGTATGAGTTGGCTGTTGCAGACTATACATAAAATGATAAAATATATTTATTGCAGGTAAAGCTATTTAAAACATCTGGTTTTTGAAGAATATCTATCGGAGCTATTGCTGATGCCTTATAATGATTTTTAAAAAACTTACTTTTTGGAAAACGTCACGTTTTATTTTTATATCATACCTTTAAATGGAGGGGTAACATTTTCTTGAAAATGGCTAAAATGGTGAGCGGCTTTTAAATAAAAACGAGTATAAATATTTGGTTAGATTTGATTTAAAAGTTCTTGTTCTAAAACATGTATTATAATTTTTATGTTGGTTTTTTAATTATTTTTATACGATCATGGTAATCGTTTTAGAACCAACCATCGCCACAAAAAAAAATGGCCCCCGTTTCTCAAAAACTTAATACTTTTACATTTTCAACATAAAAGCATTTTTTTGCCATCTGTGCAGAAATTTGGCCCATACACGTCCAGCAGAAACTTAGCTCATAAACGTCCTGAATTATTTTACTATCCAATTGAAAAGTTTCTTAGAAACATACAGGATCTTATTTTAATCTTTCGTAGGCAGGTATTTGATCCTTCTCCCCTCGCTCCCCATCTTCTACTTGCAGAAATCCATTTCATTGACCTGTTCATAAAAATAAACTTTTTTTTTTAATTATGAATGTTTGAGTCAACTTTATGAAAGCTACATTAATGTTATCCTTATATACATGCCTACAATATTTTTTTAATAACGTTTTTACTTTTATCCTTTTTACTTTCTTCTATATCTAATATATAGAAGAAAGTATTGGATTCGTGCAAATTTTCGAATTTCGAATTTTGACGGATTCGAACGTTTTGAGGTGTGCTGAGTCCATTTCGACCATTTTTGGAAAATGTCTGTCTGTGTGTGTGTGTGTGTATGTATGTATGTGTGTGTGTGTGTGTATGTATGTGTGTCACGTCTGTGTGTGACCAGTTTTTTGTGGCCGCTCTACAACAAAAACTACCGCTGGAAATCGAACGAAATTTAGTACACATATGTGCCCCTATGTGAACTTGTGCCCATTAGTTTTTGGCGCGAATTCCTCCAAGGGGGGTGGAGCAATGGGACTTTTTTCGAGTTACGCGTGCTTGCTATTCCTCAGGAAGTAACTGGCGGAATCAAACAAAATTTGGTCCATATGTTGGTATTAACAGGAACAGGTGCTGATTCAATTTTGGTGTCAATAACTCAAACAGGGGTTGAGCTATAGAACGTTTTTTGTCGTCAATTGTGACTGCTGTATCTCAAGAAATAATGAACGGAATGAAAGAAAACTTTATCAGCAAGTAGCCCTTAGTGGGTATAAGAACTGATTTTATTTTTGTGTCAACAGCTAAAAAGGGGGTAGCGCAATCACCCGTTCTTTTTTTCCATTTTGAGTGTCCTATCTCAAGAAGTAATGCTACGTTCTGGTTGAAATTTGGAATATATGTGAATCCATATGTAAACAGGCTTTGGTTCTATTTTGACGCCGATCGCTCCAAGAGGTGTTGATTTTTTTTTTTTTTTTTTTTTTTTTTTTTTTTGCGAATAAAAATATTTTTATTAATGCAACAATAAGAAAGATAAATCGTAATAGATTGTCGTCTGCGTATTTCTCGTGATTTTAATTGTATGGAAATGATCGGAAATATTATCTCAATGATTTAAAATTTTTAACTGTTGCCATCTTATGTTTGTTAACAAATAAAATATTTGTAATTCATTCAAGCAAGGCTTTTAAAATAACTTTCAATTTTCTCTCTTTGCTTTGCTTTTGCAATAATTCAGACATTGGGATAGTCGTCAAGTTTTTGCATGTGTCATTTTGTTTTTGTTGGGAATATTGCTTCCTCGTCAAGCATGGGGTGGGATCAGAAAAAAAAAGAAAAATATAGAAGAAAGTTTCGTGATGGCCACAACATACTAGTTTCAAAAGGTAACCCGATTTCATTTCTCCTACTATATTTGTTAATTTCATGCTTGTATTTTGTTAGTAATTTCCGGCACAAACGTCACGGCGTTTACGTGTTTACAAGTTATTTTTTCGGAAGTGCGGCCATTCTACCGATGCGGCGTTTATGATTGACTTTTCTTTTTATCGCCCCGATTTTGGTCCAACTGTTATAACAGAACAATAACGAAATATATACTGACACATTTTGATATAATTATATATTATCTACTCATTAATTAAAAACTTTAATTGCAGTAAACTGCCGACTGTTCGGAAAGTGTGGGAGAAGCCAAATTTCCAATTCGCAAATTTTTAAATAGATACTTAAAGTAAAATGGAGCTCATTTTTCAAGGAAGGTAATTCAAAACCTTAAAAGGAATTTAAGGAATTAAAAAATGATAAACCTGTATACATATTTAATAATGTTAGTACAGAATAAAAGCAACAAAATTCGTAAAAACGAACCATTTTTTAAAAAATAGCGAAAACGAACTTATTTGTACAGAAATATGAATATTGTTTATTCTAGATTGCAAACATGATTATAGAATTTCATCTTCTTTCTATTAAAAGTTTATTTGCAAAAAACAGCGGCAAAGAGGTCCCGTTCTCCAAGTTTTTCTCCAAGTATCGGAAATCGATTTAAACGCGGGCTTCCGCTTTTTTTTTTTTTTTTTTTTCATAATTTTTGTTTAAAAGTTGGGGGATAGAGCGATAAGCAAGTACTGTAAATTCATTCCTTTTAATGTGTTCTTTAATTGGTATGTTCTACTCTGATGTATCATGGATGAGTTAATCATCGTTTTTAAGTGAGGCGTTTACGGTGATGCGGTTCCTTTTGAAAATGGTATATAGAATTTTATTTAAAAAAATCTATAGAAATACCTATATAGAGTCTTATAGAATTATGGCCCAATTTTCTATAGGCCGTTTTCTATAGAATTCTATAGTGAAAACTCTATAGATTTCTATAAAATTAGTTTTTGTAGAATTCTATATACTTCTTATAGAATGCTATAGAGGTTTTTTATATAGAATTCTATAGAAGTGTTCTATAGAAAATTGGGCCATGATTCTATAAAACAATATGCAGGCATTTTTATAGAGCCACTGCAGATCTTCCTATAGAGCCTCTATAGATCTTTAGAGCCTCATAAAACACAATCTCAATGCTTTACATAATCAATGTATATTTGAAAAAAAAAATACCCCTAAAAAAATAGGTGTAGAAATTACTTATCTTTATTCCAAAAATTACCCGTTATTATTAGATAGAGATACTACATAAAAATGAACAATGGCTTACCATTTTGGAGTGCTATAAATTTAGAACCCCTATCAGTAAAAACAAAATGGAAACACATTCAAGTTTTTGGTTCTTGCGACTTACAAATGCATGAATAATGCAAAAAATACTAGTAAATTAATGTAATTACTCAGTCATGAGCTTTATTTATTTACTAAAATCAAGTGCTATTTTCGATGCATAATGAAGTTCATTCTGGATTAAAAACTCAAATTTTGTTTCATAGCTACTATTTATAAATATATTCATTCCCATTTGGTTCAATACAATCAAATCCAACAAAACAACACAAAATTAATACATACTTTCCAACGAATTCGGCGATATGTTCGGCCATTTTCAGCACACGCTTTGTGACGATCGCACGTGGAAAACGGACGATTCCATATTGGGGCAAAAAGGGAGAAACTGATGTGGCGCTTGGCGCATGCACAAAGAGATAAAATATTACCGGCAAGCTCCCGCAATAAAATACGGACACTACATCTTGGAATTTCGATTATTTTATTACTAAACAATTTCAAACATTTTTAATAAGAAATTGTTTTTTTACTTTTATGAGTATATTTTTTCATTAATTAATTACGTTTGACTTTTTTCTTTGAACTATAACAAAATGCAACAGTATTATAATTAAAGATCATACTACAATCCACCCTTGTAATAAGAAAAATTACCTTAACAAATAATTAACTGTTGAAATAATTTTTCGTAAAATGAAAATAATTGATAACCTTTTTTTAGCCTTTCCAAACTAGAAGTATTATATTAACACTAATGAAAGCAATAACTGTAAATAAAATGAACGAATTTTCATTTTTTACAGAATTCTATAGCAAGAGAAGTTTTATGATTAAATTCATGATTATATGAGTTGCATAGCATTAATTATCTATAGAAATTTTATGGTAAAATTCTATAGCAGTTTCTATAGAATTTTATAGAGCAAATTTTCTACAGAAACTTTCATTCCCAAGCTCTATGTTGATACCTATAGAATTATATAGAAATAATTTCTATAGAAACCTTCTTATAGACTTCTATATAACTTTCTTTAGAACTCTATAAGACTCTATCAACCATTTTTGTAAGGGGCGTTTTCGAGCATTTTAATTTTTTTTGACACAATTTTTTGGTTTACAGAGATTATGACAATGCGGCATTTCTTTATTTATTGCATTTGGGGTTTTTTTTAGGATACTTCTTAATAGTTTTTGGCTCTCTATATTTCTCCCAAAGTTTATTCAGTTAAAACTTTTATTATTAAATTTCTTTTTCATCAATGATTTATTTAATTTTCTCGTAAAATATAATGCTAAAAATTTTGTAAAAAGGTCTTGATAATGTATTCAAATTTATTCTATATTTTCAGGCAATAGGACTTGTTGAAAATCAAAGTGATTGGTATTTAGGAAAATTATGGAAGAACCATCGACCATGGCCTGCATTGGTGAGTTGAATATTGTTTAGACATAAAATATTATACATTTCTCATTATGAACCTCAAAAGCTTAATCATTATTTTACTATCTTCTGCAAAATAATATATGATTTATTTTTGGCTTGTATTAAGTATTAATTATAAACTGTGAAGACTTTGTCAATTATCAACATGCATAGTGTAAATAGACTGCTACTTGCCAATTCTCAATCGAGATTCAATTTTTTACAGCCGAACAGTGCTAGAAAGTTGTTTTTTACTTGAAATAACACTTTCATTCAAACAGTGCTAGAAAAAAAAGTATCTAAAAATATAACATAAACAAAGCGGTAAATTTTGTAATTAAACAAATGAAACTTTTCCATCATGAGTAAAATAAAGCTTCATATTGTTCTAAATTGTTGAGCAATTATTTAAATTGAAAAGTTTCTTTTAATCTTGGAATGGAAAACTTCCAAAATAGTTGTCAGTGAGGAAAATTATCTTTTTAAGATGCATGTATGGGAATTAAAATTGGCTACATGAAAACACTGGATTGATGGATATAATCAGTGATTTCAAATAAAAATTTACAAATACAATCGTGAGGCCTAGCAAGAGGCTCTGGGCCCGACTGGGCTGGATTTAACTCAGTTTAATACTGGAAGGATTACTGCCCGAAGGGGGTCTCGCAACCCAGGACAGTTTGTTCTCGAGCCTTCCCAAAACTGGTCACAGAAGTGCTTGGCTCTTCTGACCCCCCCCCCCCCTCTCCATCATTTCATCATTTTTTTTCATCAAGCCGTACTCTGTGCCAACTGAGGTATTAAAAATGTACAGTCTTGAGCAAAGAAGAGACCGAGGGGGCATGATTCAGTTGTTTAAATTTATTAAAATGAAAGATGTTACGGGGCTGAAGTTTAGCACTGAAAACAGGACAAGGGGTCATTGTTTTAAGCTATTTAAATCTCAGGCTAACATGGATATTAGGAAAAATTATTCTTTTAGCAGGGTAGTGGAACCTTGGAACAGCTTACCGGAAGAGGTGGTCATGAGCAAGGGAGTAGATAGTTTTAAGAGGGCCATCGATCTTCACTGGGGATTGTAAATTGACTAGGAACCAGTCTAGCTGGGTCCAGAACCTGTTGCTGGTCGTCACTTTTGTATTTGTATAAGTATTACATGAATATATTAAAGTTATATTGTTCATTAATTTTTTTTTAACTGAATTATTCTTTTCTTTTATAAATAGAGCTGCAAAATAATAATTTCCTTTATGTGCTCAATTACTGGATTTCGATCTTTCGTCCTCTGAATTGTTAACTTATCCTTCCTCTTGTTCCGAATCAGGGTCGTGGTTTCAACACTGGGGTCATTCTGCTTCATTTGAGAAAACTGAGGGAGTATTCTTGGATGCAAATGTGGCGACTCATTGCGGAGAAGGAACTGCTCAGCATGCTGTCTACTTCCTTGGCTGATCAAGTATTGCCATTTTAAAACTGTTTGTTGTCTTCATATTTTATAGTTTAAATAGTTTGAAACATACTACAGTAGAAGACCGTTATAACGCACACCTTGGGACCAGAGCTTTTGCGTTATACAGGTTTTTGCATTATATAGATCATTTCACAAATTTTGAAACTAATATTTAGAATATATATATATATTAGCACTTCAGAATGAGTTTTATCTGCAATGAGTATTAAAGCACCAATATTACAATTTGTCATTCACAAGTAAATATGTTTCACAATCGTAAGAAAGTGAATTATCCTGCACTTCTGCTAGCTTCATGGTTTGCATATAACAGCTGCATTTTCAAGAGCCATCTGATATTTTCTTTTTAATGTGAACATTAATTTTCATTTTAAAACTTTGAATTAAGATGGAAAGATGAAAAACTGTTTTCAAATGTAATTTGCCTAACAATTTTTATGTTTTCAAGCCAAAACAGAGGGAGTTTTTTAACTTCAAAACCTATTGTTTACTTCTGAAAAGTAGAGCGGTATATAGAGAATAGCGTTATATAGGTCGGCGTTATAACGGTCTTCTACTGTATATTTTAATGTCAAAAGTCCTTAAATATTATCAATTTATATAGTTGTAACCATAATGACAACCTTAGACAATATCAAACGCACAGATCTTTACTCCATTAAATGTATAACTATTGCATTATGAATGATTATCAAACATTAATATTAATACTTCCATACACAGAAACATAAGAGAAGTAGGGGAATGTGGGGCAAAGTGAAATGGTTAAGATCACTGAGTTTTTAAAAATGAACAAATCAGAAATTTGTTCTTAAAATTACAGTGTGTAAAGAAAGAACATTGCATTTTATAATAAAACTTGCGTTGAAACTATTTTTAATTTTTGGCAGTAAATTTGAGGCTTTAAAAAAAAAAAGTGGAAATTTTTCACTTTTTTTTTTATGGTGCAAAGTGAAAAATAAAATATTTTTCCAATGAAATATTTTTTATTTGATTTTAAAACATGTTTTTGATGAAAAGAATTAGTAAATAACAGGTTGAATGAATAAATGAAAAGATAATGAAACAATAAATGAATAATTAAATTGACAAATAAATTAATATATGAAGAAAAATAAATGAGCAAGTAAAATATTGAATGAATAAGAAAATAAATGAATGAATAAACTAGTGAATTATTAAATGAAGGAATGTAAATGAATTAATTAAAAAATGAAAGCGTGAGTGATTTACATTAAATGATTGAGTGAGTCAATGAAACAATCTATTTCACTTTGCCCTATCCACTTTGCCCTCTATGTACTTGACTAACTGTATAATTTATTTTAAAATACAAATAAACTTATTATTAACTAAATTAATACTGCATTGAATATTAGGAGGTTTCAATTAATACTTAAAATGTTAATACAGTCGACGCTCAATATAACGACCACACATTATAAAGACCGTCCCATTATAACGACCAGTGGTAGAAGTCCCAACTTTGTTCCTATAAACTCTATGTTAATTTGCTTTCGTTATAACGACCGTTCTGTATCGACTAATTCAATACAGCGACCGAATCAGCGGACGCTATTTCTTGTGTTCTTTCCAATAAAACAAATTTGTAGCTTAAAATGACATTGATTATTGTTTACGGACATCTGCCTGCAGTTTTCAATGTCAAATCCAACTTTAAGTGGTTTGGGGTTCACCACAGCTAGCACAGAAAAAATAATGGGAGGAAAAATCGAGAAAATTCCAGATTCCTAAGAAAAGGGAGTTGACAGATGTATTGGTAGTTTGGTGTTTGAATCTACTATTTTTAAAGATTTGGGGTTCTCGAGGGACTTTTAAATGTTTCTTTGGAAAGCAAGAGAAACACAATTTATCACCTATATTTTGAAACAGAAAATAATGTTTTGTAAAAATCACGTCTGCTAAAAAGACAGACCTCAGTTTCTGGTTTTTATCTTCAGAAATTGTTGTGGTAGTAGTAGTAGATCTGAAAGTGTGTAACATTTTCCTCCCTATATTTTCTACTTTAAAACTTGTTTAATATTCTGTCATAATATTTTGCACACTACTTTTCTGAAAATTCCTATGATAAAAAACATTTGGACATTTACTTGGACATGCATGATGACGGTGTACATTTTTTAAATTTATACCTCTTATAACGACCACTCGTTATAAAGACCTTTTTCTCTGGGACGGAGATGGTCGTTATATCGAGCGTCGACTGTAACAAGAACTTTATCTTTTTATAGTAACAAAAATATTTTTTGAGTTACAACAAAATATTATAATATGAGTATCGGTTTTTAAAAATTGCCTGCATTACCAAATGCTCTAATTTTTGGCGGTATTTTTTTCCTGACTGGAATAGACTACATATGGTGTTACATATAGTTAAAGTAATACCAGATAGGTGGAGATGAAAGCAGAGTAAATATTTCACCATTTCTCTTTGCCCCCGCTAGTTCACTTCACCCCTTGTTCCCCTGCATATTTATACAAAATATAATAACAGCAAAAGTCCCCAAGTTCTTAAAGTGCTAAATACAGTTCGTTTGAATTTGCATGTTTGGAGGCAATTTTATTACTCCCATGCATTTATGACATACGTTTGAAACAAAATTGTAATTTTTTCTCCTTCACACTAAACGCTAAAGTCAGGCCTGCAGTGTTTCAGAATTTCTACTGCATTCAGTTGTTTTGAAGGGAACAATAATTTCTTCTCTGTAGAAAAAAAAAAGGAGTGGGAATATAAATGTTGGTATACCATGCCTGAAATGTTTCTGTTAAGCTTTCAGAGTCGACTATAAGCTTATTTAGCATGCTTAGGTAGCATGCATCAGTATTCAATATTTGCCAGGGAATTTTACAAATACAAAAGTGACGACCAGCAACAGGCTCTGGGCCCAGCTAGACTGGTCCTAGTCAATTTACAATCCCCAGTGAAGATCAATGGCCCTCTTAAAACTGTCTACTCCCTTGCTCATGACCACCTCTTTCGGTAAGCTGTTCCAAGGTTCCACTACCCTGCTAAAATAATAATTTTTCCTAACATCCATGTTAGCCTGAGATTTAAATAGCTTAACCCTTCAAGCGGCTGTGACGTAAAATTCCTTCATCCAGCGATGTATTGAAGAGCGGCCGTGTCGAAAAATTTGGCCTTGAATATTCTGCTTCGAGAACGGTTGCAGCGTAAAATTCTATGGAAGAATATTCATGGCGAAATATTTCGACACGGCCGCTCTTCGATACATCGCTGGATGAAGGAATTTTACGTCACAGCCGCTTGAAGGGTTAAAACAATGACCCTTTGTCCTGTTTTCAGTGCTAAACTTCAGCCCCGTAACATCTTTCATTTTAATAAATTTAAACAACTGAATCATGTCCCCGCGGTCTCTTCTTTGCTCAAGACTGTACATTTTTAGCCTTCTAAGCCTGGAATCATAGTCTAAGTGAGAAAGTCCATTTATTAGCCTTGTAGCCCGCCTTTGAACACTTTCCAATACGTTAATGTCTTTCTTAAGATAAGGAGACCAAAACTGAACAGCATACTCTAAATGAGGTCTTACCAAACCTAAAGTTTGGTATGGTAAAGAAGAAATTGTTGTTTTGAAGGGAACAATAATTTCTTCTCTGTAGAAAAAAAAAAAGGAGTGGGAATATAAATGTTGGTCATGCCTGAAATGTTTCTGTTAAACTTTCAGAGTCGACTATAAGCTTATTTAGCATGCTTAGGTAGCATGCATCAGTATTCAATATTTGCCAGGGAATTTTGTGTATCTAATGATATTGTCACCTATAAGGTAAAAATCCATTGTTAGTGTAGTGTGGACAACGCTGTTTGCCCACACATTTATACTAGCTCAGTATTTTTCATTCGAATTGGTTATCATGAATGTGAAATTAATTAAGAAATTAGATGGCTAAATGAACGAATGTTTTATTGCCTTATTAAAACCAACGAGAAAAAAAAATGGTTTACAGATATCAATGAAATGTTACTGAAACTACAAACATCAAAAAATGATGTACTTCTTCTTTTGCCCTTTAATTGGAAAGTTTTCAGCCCGTTAAATGTTTCATTTGGTGCACATAGTAGAGTGTGAATGATATAATTTTTTTGATCAATCACGATTGCTTATTGTTCTCATTTGACTGCTTTGAATTCCTATCATTTTATTTTCCCGCCACCTCCCTCTGCCAGCCCCACTGTCGCGTTGACTGCCTCACGATGCTGCTCCTCTGGCAAAAACCATCTCCAGGTTGCGCCCATATCCTACACACGCATACACACACTCATGCCTGCGCACAGACACAAACATACACTCCTACACATATTCACACTCATGCCTGCACACAGACACAAAAACATATCTACATACACACACACACACGAAGGCCTACACACACACACACACATACAAACACATCACTGCATACGCAACATGCACACACATGCATACATACACAGGCACACACACATGAATGTTTTATTGCCTTATTAAAACCAACGAGAAAAAAAAATGGTTTACAGATATCAATGAAATGTTACTGAAACTACAAACATCAAAAAATGATGTACTTCTTCTTTTGCCCTTTAATTGGAAAGTTTTCAGCCCGTTAAATGGCCCGTTAAATTCAGCCCGTTCAGCCCGTTAAACTCCTACACATATTCACACTCATGCCTGCACACAGACACAAAAACATATCTACATACACACACACACACGAAGGCCTACACACACACATACAAACACATCACTGCATACGCAACATGCACACACATGCATACATACACAGGCACTGTTTGTTTGTGTCATGCCTGCGCACAGACACAAACATACACTCCTACACATATTCACACTCATGCCTGCACACAGACACAAAAACATATCTACATACACACACACACACACGAAGGCCTACACACACACACACACATACAAACACATCACTGCATACGCAACATGCACACACATGCATACATACACAGGCACACACACATGAATGTTTTATTGCCTTATTAAAACCAACGAGAAAAAAAAATGGTTTACAGATATCAATGAAATGTTACTGAAACTACAAACATCAAAAAATGATGTACTTCTTCTTTTGCCCTTTAATTGGAAAGTTTTCAGCCCGTTAAATGGCCCGTTAAATTCAGCCCGTTCAGCCCGTTAAACTCCTACACATATTCACACTCATGCCTGCACACAGACACAAAAACATATCTACATACACACACACACACACGAAGGCCTACACACACACACACACATACAAACACATCACTGCATACGCAACATGCACACACATGCATACATACACAGGCACACACACATGAATGTTTTATTGCCTTATTAAAACCAACGAGAAAAAAAAATGGTTTACAGATATCAATGAAATGTTACTGAAACTACAAACATCAAAAAATGATGTACTTCTTCTTTTGCCCTTTAATTGGAAAGTTTTCAGCCCGTTAAATGTTTCATTTGGTGCACATAGTAGAGTGTGAATGATATAATTTTTTTGATCAATCACGATTGCTTATTGTTCTCATTTGACTGCTTTGAATTCCTATCATTTTATTTTCCCGCCACCTCCCTCTGCCAGCCCCACTGTCGCGTTGACTGCCTCACGATGCTGCTCCTCTGGCAAAAACCATCTCCAGGTTGCGCCCATATCCTACACACGCATACACACACTCATGCCTGCGCACAGACACAAACATACACTCCTACACATATTCACACTCATGCCTGCACACAGACACAAAAACATATCTACATACACACACACACACGAAGGCCTACACACACACACACACATACAAACACATCACTGCATACGCAACATGCACACACATGCATACATACACAGGCACACACACATGCGCCTACCCAAACACACACGCACATTCATACACACATGCACGCTCGTGATTGCGAAAAACATAATTTGAATTCAAGATACCAAAAATTCAAATTAATTTTTTTTTCCCCAGGATATCTTCAATGCTGTACTCAAGCAGCATCCCTACCTCATATATAAACTTCCTTGCCAGTGGAATGTACAACTCAGTGATAATACACTCAGTGAGGTAAAGCTTTTTCTATTTTCTCTCTCTCTCTCTCTCTGTCAATCTGATTGATTTACTGTGTTTTTTTTTTTTTAATCAAACGAAAGCATAAGTAGTTCAAACTTTTTTTTGAGTTTTCAATTCAGTTCCTACCAGGCCTTAGAAAGGCAGAGATATTTTTTTAAGAAGTAATGTTGAAAAAAAACACGAGACGTTTTGTACTGCTGTGTTGTTAAAAATTAATGATCAAACAAATGATCACAATAATTTTGGAAAACTTTTTTTTCCCTTCAAACAACAATATTATGTTAAAATATTATTATTATTATTTTTTTTTTTTTTTTTTTTTTTTTTTTTAATGATTGTGCAAGTACATTTTTTCTAGAGTTACTCGATTACTTTTACTGCCAACATTTTTGCCTGTTTGTTTTTATCAGCCTTCTCATTGGTGAATCAATTTTAAAATTTGACCCTTACATTTCTGTCTTATAATATCCTTGCATTCCTTACACACACTTTCCATGTTTTTGTCATAATGACTCATAGTGCTTCGAATTTTTGAGGAACATTCAAAAGATACATGGGTATTAATTTCAAATATGAGGTAGAGAGGATTATACAAATACGCTCTTTTTTAGCTATTATCTCTTATGTGTATAATTTTATGTGACTATGACCAATTAATGAAATATTCAGAACTTTATTTCAACCTGGACAAACATTTAATGAACAAATTCTCATTTTTTTACAGAATTCTATAGCAAGAGAAGTTTTATGATTAAATTCTATAGAATTGTATAGAAATATCTATAGAAATTTTATGGGCAAATTCTATAGCAGTTTCTGTGGACTTTTATAGAACAAATTTTCTATAGAAACTTCATTCCCAAGTTCTATATTGATACCTATAGAATTATATATAAATAATTTCTACAGAAACTTCCTTATAGACTTCTATATAACTTTCTATTGAACTCTATAAGGCTCTATCAACCATTTTTGTAAGGGGCGTTTTCGATCATTTTAATTTTTTTGACACATTTTATTTCGGTTTAAAGTGATTATTACAATGCGAAATTTCTTTATTTATTGCATTTGGGGATTTTTAGCATATTTCTTAATAGTTTTTGGCTCTCTATATTTCTTACAAAGTTTATTCAGTTAAAACTTTTATAGTTAAATTTGTTTTTCATCAATGATTTAGTTAATTTTGCTTGATTTTTATTTTGATTTATTTAAATTTAACAGCAGTTTCACTTACTGTTTTAAATACTACATTGAATTAGCTATGTGTAACTTATGATTGTTTTTTTTTTCTCTTCCAGCTCTGTTATACAGAAGTCCAAGATTTAAAAGTGAGTTGCTTATGTATTGACATTATGAACTTTCATTTTGTGTTCAAGAAACTACTCCATGTTTGTTTACTTTCCTTTTATGTTCTGTTTTTTAGTTTTATTCCTTTTTTTTTGTGAGAGGCTACATCAATTATTGTTTACGTACATGTTGTAATGCGTCACATTTTTTATTTTTAACTGTGAATAAAACCAAAATGTCTAATCTGAAGCTTGTTTAGTTGATTATAAAAAATACAAGTGCTTTAGCTCCAAAAAAGTAATTATAGTTTTGTACTTTCTAAGTTTAAAAAAAAAAATCTTAAGGAAAGATTTCATGAAAACCAGAGCCAATTTGCTTTCTTTTTTCAGTCAAAGTTCTTTTTTGTTGTTTCATAATTCTTGAAAAAATAGGAAAAATATTAAATACAATTGAAACAGGTGCTATTGTATCTATTTTGTAGCTTGTATCAAAATTATATGCCACGATTAGTTACAGCTTTCAAGTATTTTTTTTACAAATGATTTTTAATTGTGTGAATTTTTTTAACTTTCATGATTTGATCTGAACTCTGCTAAAATTTATTGCAAAATGAAACACTTAGGATTTTTTTAAAGAAAATTCATTTTAAAAATAAAATTATGCATAGTTGTTTGATTCGAGTATGATATTTGTGGAATAGGAGTGATCATAAAGTAAATTAATTACATTGATTGAATGTCTTTTATTTATGTTTCAGGTTATTCATTGGAATTCACCTAAGAAGTTAAAAGTGAAAAATAAGCATGTTGAATTTTTTAGAAATTTGTATTTGACTTTTCTAGAGTATGATGGAAATTTATTACGCAGAGAATTGATTGGCTGCAATAACAGTAAAGTCACGCATGTCCAAGAAGCGGTAAGTTTTACTTCTAAGTCGAGATTTTTATGGCTCTCTTACACAAAGTGACAATTGTTCTAATTTTAATGATAGTTAAAGACTACATCATTGTCTTTGATTTGGTAATTTTATTATTTGAAGCTTAGATTGCAAAAGCTACCATATTTCTGTATAATTAGCAAACATGTTTATGAAACTATGGTTGGGGCACGCCTAACCTGGCTTCGTCGTAATGCTGTGACTAGGATTTGCATAGTCTTCACAATGCTGCCATGTTAGGTTTCTCCCAACTGTAGTTAAAAATACCTTTATGCGTTAAATGCACATTATATTGAAGCCTAAGTATAATTAAACCTTGAATAATGTTATGAATTACAAATAACATAATTTGGCTCCCCTGAAATTATTTACCATATTAAACTAATAAGTTTAGAACTTGGGAAATTTTTCAAATGCAATATCATTTGTATCATAGATCAGAGTTTCCTAAACTGTGGTCCGCGGACCACGATCCGCAAGTCCATGCCAGTGGATCCGAGTTGCTGTCCAGCTAAAACGTTAAACGTAATTGAGATTCAAGGACGAGTAACGATATTTTAATTCAAAAGGAAAGCCAATTTATAAGGAATAAAAAAGTTGTTGGTTAAGTACATGCAGGATGCAACAGTCCCCCCCCCCCCCCGGAACTTTCGGGAATAAGCACACTACACGTTACCGTATATACTCCCGTATTAGTCAATTTCGCGAAAAATGTCGATCCCCCTATTTTTAAAAGAAAAATCGAAAACCCGCGTATAAGTCAAACCCCTACTTTCAGAAAAAATGGGAAACATTTTTGAGGGACATCATCGGGAAGACCTTGTTTTGTTCACTAACTTCAAAAGTTCATTTTTATTAGTAAACTTGTTTTAAACATTTGGCGATAACATTTTTATTCCTAATTGAGTTTCAAATAGAATTTTACTTCCATGACTCAGAATAGCAATATTTGGGGGGGGGGTAGGGGGGAGGGGGTCCGTGAAGTTCGTCATTTTTTTTCGAATCCGCGGAGGTCTGAAGTTTGAGAACCTCTGTCATAGATTATTATTAATTTTATATGATTGATTGTGCAGAAATTTAAGCATATGTATCGTGAATGAATTATTGATGAGTTGCTATGCCTGATCACAGATATGTTTGAATGCACTAAGAAATTTTCTTTACTTAAAACTGATCACTTTTTTAAACTAATAAATTTAAAATTATGTCTTGTACATTTTTTCTTATGCATTACCTTTTCACTTTTTTAAGCTGTGCAAAAATTTTAATGTTTTATGAATTGATTGTTGATTAGCAGCTATTACTTTTGCTATGTGCAACAATTTTTAAATTTCATTATTTTATGCTCAATGTAATCAATTCTATCCACATACTTTTATGTTGAGCTTAACGTTTGATGCAACTGATGGACACTTATTACAAAATATTTTAATTGTTAAATGTTATTCTTCTCAAAATTCTGTCTTTGAACTTTTTATAAAATTTCCAAAATCACCCTTTCCGAAGCATTTCCTAAATGGATATAAAAGGAGTATAATCATTATTTAAAAAATTAAAAAAAAGTCATATCCTTCAAAAATTTTATGACTTTCAGAAAGCTATAATTTTTAAATTTACAAGCACCATGTTTGTATTTTTTTAATAACAGTTGCTTTTTGTATTTTCACTATATATTTGTCAATTTTAACCTATCAAATGCAATGTGTAAAATCATGAAATTGTATATTTTTTCACATCAATAGCATCAATATTAACTACAAAAATTTTAAAAACGATTATCTGTGCATTGTTATTAACATTAAAGACATTTTCTATCTCTGCTTTTCAGTTTCAATGTGATAATGTGATAAGTACATGCTGTACTTATTTTAATGTGAAAACTTCTTTTTATTTATGAAAATTGTCTTTTCTCTTTCTCTGCATCAGAGTTTATAATAGCTTCTTTTTGTTTTTTTTTAATCGGATTAAAATTGAAGATGTTTTTTTAATGAGATTAAAATTGAAGATGAACCATTTTGCTCCAAAAAAAAATTAAATATTATTATATCTTTTTGTTTTTAAAACTGTATTTCTATGCCTCACAGTTTGCCAACATTGCAACTACAACCCTCTGCAGATGCAATTTTTTCATTCCTTCCATTATAACAGAAAGTTGTTTCTCTCTTTTCAGTTGAATGCTATAGATGAAGATGATTCTTGTTATGAGTTTAGAAGGGCTCGAGTGGTCAAGCATCGCACACATTTGTACTACATTGAATATGATTACGAGCCTGTAAGCTTTTTTCTGATATAATATGGATAAGTAATGTAAAACTATGTAAGTATTTTATATTATGTATGGAATTTATTTTATGTTTTTCAGTCTCCAGA
The DNA here is from genome assembly GCF_026930045.1 of Uloborus diversus. Taxonomy (NCBI): domain Eukaryota; kingdom Metazoa; phylum Arthropoda; class Arachnida; order Araneae; family Uloboridae; genus Uloborus; species Uloborus diversus. The sequence continues at coordinate 5,597,450 of NC_072734.1, forward strand.
GGGAAACGATGTAACTTTGGTTGCTCAGTTATCAATGGATCGTCTTCAAATGGTGGAAGCTCTTTGCAAGCATTGGGAAGGTAATAGAGCACTGCAATATGTACATCATTATTCACTGGATGTATTTATATGAGCTTGCGTGATTTTCATGTTTCTTTCATTCTTTTTTTAATGTGTTGTAATTGAGCATTCTACTACCGGTACGTAATGAAGTTTTTTTCTTTACCAAGTCATAGACAAAAAAAAAAAAAAAAATGCTGAGTAATCTCTATTATCTATAAAATTATTCTATAAAATCTATGACGTTGCCATGGACAAAGCCCCAATTACTCATTTAATTTTCTTTCTTTTTTTTTTTTTTTGTATTTTTTATTATTTATTTATTTATTTATTTATTTTGAATAATCTTATTATACTTGTTTTTGCTCTGTTCAGTGATTTTGCCTAATGCATCACTCGTTGCAGTGTTTCTAGTTTTATACCTATCTTTTCATAAACACAGCATGTCCAAAAAAAGCTCTTTATCATTCTAAATATTAATAATAAAAATTGAAACTGTTGAAATGAAGTGCAATTTGCTGCAAAAGGATGAAGAAATCAAAAAAAAATTTTACAGTACCTTCAACTGTATGTAAGTTCCTTGTTTGTTACCCAAAAATGTCTGCAGTCTACTTGATTTTCCTCCAATCTTTAACATTTATACAAATACAAATGTGACGACCAGCAACAGGCTCTGGGCCCAGCTAGGCTGGTCCTAGTCAATTAATTAGTCCTCAATGAAGATCAATGGTCCTCTTAAGGCCATCCACCCCCTTCATTACCGCCTCTTCTGGTGAGCTATTCCAAGTGCCCACAACCCTACTAAAGTAGTACTTTTTCCTTATTTCCAGGTTAGCCTGAGATTTGAATAGCTTAAAACAATGCCCCCTCGTCCTGCTTTCCCTGCAAAAATTTAATCCATTTACATCTTTCATTTTGATAAATTTGAATAATTGAATCATGTCCCCCCCCCCGACTCTCCTTTGCTCCAGGCTGTACATGTTAAGCCTATTAAGTCTGGTATCATAATCTAAATCTAGTCCACTTACTAATCTAGTTACCCTTCTTTGAACCCTTTCCAATACAAAAATATCTTTCTTCAGATAAGGCGACCAAAACTGAACAGCGTACTCCAAATGAGGTCTTACTAAACTCCTATATAAAGGCAGAAGAACCTTCTTAGATTTGCTTGAAATAGCGATCTATTGATAAACCCAAGCATTTTGTTGGCTTTTGTAGTATGACCCAGAGGCTTGCTAATTGTATGATTGTCTTCAAAATGGATGTACCAGAAACAATTGGGGAAAAAACTTTTGGATTTTTTAAATTCTTTTACAGCAAACTGCACATAATGCCATATGATTTGGTGAATGCAGTATAACTTTGATTTAAGATACCTGATTTAACTATTTCCTCAATCCAATGATTCATTTCACTGGTCCGAGTTTGAGTGCATTGAACATCTATGCACCTCGATTTAACGATATCCTTGATTTAACAATAACTTTTCCCAGTCCCTTGACAACCGTTAAATTGAGGTTATATTGTTTTAGGGCGTTGGTGAAATTAGAGCTATCCACATTCTGGTTTTTATTCACAAGGGCACACTATCTCATTTTCAAACAAAACAACACAGAACCAAAATAAAAATGGCCATTTCTCTTTTTTTTTTTGCATAAAAATTTCTTACTTTTGGACATAATTTGTTACACCTTTGCGCTCAATCCTATATCCATAAAATACAGTTAAACTACTTTGCTCTTAGCCTATTCGTTTTTTTCACCTCCCTTATGATAAATAAATCATATATGTAATATAAAACCATGTCAATATTATATTCATACCGTCAAGTTTACTCTTTTTCAGGTCCAATTAGTCTAGCTCTGTATATGTCGGATTCAGAAGTGCAGCAGTTTTTGAGCTACACACTTACCTCAGAAATTCTCAGCAGCAGGAAAAATCTTGGATATCACATTGTATACCGAGATGGGGTAAGAAGCCCCTTTTTATATGCTCTTAAAAGATTTCGACATTTTCATTAAGCGATCAAAGGCAAAATCAGCTTGGACCAAAATATATTTCCATTTTCAGAATTTTGTCCTAAGTATGTGTAGGTGTCAAGTAGGGTTTGCAATACCAGACCAAAAATTCAATACCACTATTCGGTATTTTTGAAAAGTGATACCGGAATACCGGTATTTGAAATTTCTCGAATAAATGATGCAGTATCCATTACTGGTGGTGGTGACCGTGTGTAATGATAATTATATTCACTGCTCCTCAAATATTTCGTTTTATTCGTCATTTTTAATGTATTCTCAGTATTTGTTTAATTACTTTCCCGCATGCTAGAAGTGTCTGTACAAAATTGTAAATGGCCCTGGTGGCTAGAAATATACATTCTGAAAAATAAAACATCTTTTACAATGTAGTAAAATTTAATTGCCGAATTATTTTCCCTGCAAGGATTACAATGTCATATGAGGCAGTGAGAAGCAAAGGGATATAAGTGGATATTTTCAAGTTTTGGGTAAAACGCTTTTAAAGATAACGTCCTAGGTAGGCTTTCATTGATTTTTTTTCTTAATCATGCTGTACAGCAGCACCTATCAGGGCTACTACAGTCGACGCTCGATATAACGACCATCTCCGTCCCAGAGAAAAAGGTCTTTATAACGAGTGGTCGTTATAAGAGGTATAATTTAAAAAAATATACACAGTCATCTTGCATGCCCCGTTGTTCCGTAAAAAAAATGGTACTTTTTCAAACATTCCAGTTAAATGCCCAAATTGTTTTTATCGTAGGAATTTTTAGAAAAATCGTGTGCAAAATGCTATGACAGAACAGTATAGAAATTTTAAAGTAGAAAATATAGGGAGGAAAATGTTACACACTTACAAATCTGCTACTACTACTGCTACCACTACATTTTCTGAGGATAAAACCAGAAACAGATGGTTGCCTTTTTAGCAGACGTGATTTTTGCAAAACATTATTTTCCGTCAGACATAGGTGATAAATTTTTTTTTTTAAAGAAACATTTCAAAGTCCCTCGAGAACCGCAAATCTTAAAAACCGCTAGATTCAAACACCAAACTACCAACACATCTGTCAACTCCCTTTTCTTAGGAACCTGGAAATTTCTCGATTTTTCCTCCCATTATTATTTTTTATTTATTTTTTTTGTGCTAGCTGCGGTGAATGGTAATCTACGCGCACCCCCTCTCAAAATTGGATTTGACATTGAAAACTTCAGGCAGATGTCCGTAAACAATAATCAAGGCCATTTCAAGCTACAAATTTGTTTTATTGGGAAGAACACCCGAAATAGCGTCTGCTGAATTCGGTCGTTGTATTGGATTAGACGATACAGAATGGTCGTTATAACGAAGGCAAATTAACGTAGTGTTCATAGGAACAAAGTTGGGACTTTTGCCACTAGTCGTTATAGTGGGACGGTCTTTATAATGTGTGGTCGTTATAATGAGCGTCGACTGTAGTACTATATCTTTCCCCAAAAACAGAGAAGTTCCTCTACTATTTGTACTGGTTCTATCCAAATTTTTAATTTTGTCACTTACATGTCTTTATGCTTCTCACTGCGTCATATTTAAAACTTAGTGTACTTTATTAAGTATAATTACGGTTCTTCTAATTAACTTCCGAAGAGATTAGTGGCTAATGAAGTTTGATTTTAACACTTTCATAACATAAGTTTAAACAATTTTTAACCCGTTCAGGAGGGCAGTCCGCAGAAGATAGCGCTCCCTCAGGACGGCAGCTGTTACACACAGACTGTGCGCACAGGCCGGGGCAATTTCTCCCGCTGAGCCTAATACGCAGTTTCGGAAAGTACGCATACATAATAATGGATAATATGTATACTTTAAGTAGAAATGAAACCATTTTTTAATATATGATAAAATATATCAAAATTTCAGTCATAACAAAAAATTGGATGAAAATAATTGATATTTAACAATAAAAATGCGAAATATATCAGGGTTCGTACGCCCTTGAAAAACCTTGAAAAGTGCTTGAAAAAAAAAAGTTCATTTTCAAGTGCTTGAAAACCTTGAAAAAGTTTTAAAACCTTGAAAAAGTTTCTTAGTGCTTAAATTCTCTCAAAAATCAACGAATTGTGCTTAGAAGTTTTAAAAAAGTATTTCACCAATGCAATTTTCTGAACATGTGTTCAGTATGCAACATCGCGAAAAATTGCTTCCGTGTTTGGGATTTCAATCCTTTTGCATCTTGTAAATATTTTGATGTTTTTTACAACCGAAAGATATTTTGACATATGTTACCTTAGATTAGTTTATTTTTTGTTTAATTTCATTAATTAACAAAGAAATTAATTTGGAAACCATGACAACATTGAACTTACTCGGGTTTCGCGGAAAATTGCTCTTGTGTTTGAAATTTCTATCTTTTTGCATCCTGCAAATATTTAAATATTTTGGCTAATCAAATGTTAGTTTCGCATATGCTACCTTAGATTAGTTTATTTTTTGTTTAATTTTAATAAAAAACAAATAAATTTATTTCATGGGAAACATGCCACGTCGAACGAACTCAGGCTTAGCGAAAAATTGCTTCTCGTGTTTGAAATTTCAATCTTTTTGCATCTTGCAAATATTTAAATATATTCACTAATCGGATGTTATTTTCATATTTGCTACCGTAGATTAGCATATTTTATGTTTAATTTCAGTAAAATATAAGTTTATTTTATGGGAAACATGACAACATTAAACTTAATTCGCGAAAATTTGCTTCCCTTGTGTGAGATTTCAATCCTTTTGCATTTTGTAAATATTTTTATATTTTTGGCAATTAGTAGTTATTTTGACACTGCTACATCAGATTAGCTTATTTTATTTTTTATTTTAATAACTAAAGAGTTAAAGAATTTATTACCTTGGTCTTGTTTAATTATTTGCTTATTTATTTTTGCAATTTTGAATGATTATCTTTACCTAATTTTTGGTCATAACTAATTTTTTTTAAAAAAATATAAATTTCAGCAGTTGAGCACCTAACAAATTAACTTAAAGTTTGTATTTTAAATATAAAGTTGATTTATATAATTTTATTTATAAGTACATCATTTTTTTATGTCTGCTAAAATAAATAAGGTGTATAACAGGGGTGGTTGTGTTATGATTATTCACTTGAAATCCAGTAGTGTTCGTTTTTATGCTTTTACCTCCCTATATCTCCAATTTTCCCCTTTCCCTCAAATGTTCAAAATTACTGCTTTATTAAGGTTGTGGGTACTTGGAGCTTACTGAAAGAGGCTTTAATCAGCAAAGGGGTAGATAGCTTAAGGAGGGTCATTCATCTTCATTTGGATCTAATAAATTGACCAGTAAAAACCTGTAAAGTTGACCACCTTTGTAAGTTGACCACCTGTCTATGTTGACCGCTTTTGTCTGGAACGGAATTAGTCCTATCTTGTATAATGAAGGAAAACCTCTGTAACTTGACCACCTGTCTATCTTGACCACTAATGAACACCAAATTTGGTTTGGAGTATTGTAAAAAAACCTTTGTAAGTTGACCACTTGGTTTATTTTTTAAAATTTTATTTAGCAAATTATTTTTTTATTATTATTTTTTTTATAGCTTTCCAAGAATATTTTTGATGTCAGACCAGCATTTTACCAACTAAATGAAAAAGCAGCATAACTAAACCTCCTTTTGAGTTTGAGTAGATCATCATGAGGTTATAAATGTATATGAGAAAAAAATTAAGCGAAAAATTTGTAATTTTTGATTAGCTATGAATTTTTAGGAACTATTAATATCAAATGAGTAACTTTTCATAAACAATAAGACTTTTTTTTTTTTTTTTTGATCAATTTACTGAAATTTTAATTTTGCATGACACATTATATGTCATTCTGGGAAAATAATCTCTAAAAATATTTAAATAACATTTTAAATTATTGTTTCAAAGTAATGCTAAACAATGAAAGTGAGTTGAACAGAAAGAATAAGTGTCAATTAGTCAAAAAATGAATACATGGTGCAAGAAATGACAAAAAAAAAATCATTACCCCCACCCAGGACCACCTGTCTAAGTTGACCACCAAAGTACTGCACCGCAAGTGGTCAACTTACACAGGTTTCACTGTACCAGCCTAGTTAGGCCCAGTGCCTGTTGCTGGTTATCAACAGGCACTGGGCATGGTATTTCTATGCAGAATATTTTGAATTAATAAACTATTTTATGAATTGTATGCATAGCAAAAGTTATTGTTGTACATATGTATATTCAAGTAATAGGGGTCTTAGTTTTAAAAATTACCCCCCCTCCCCTCGCCCCATTTTGCTCTTTGAAACTTTCAGGTAATTTTTTATGAACTCACAAATCACAATTACACCTGAATATTATTGCCTTTCTAAATTTAAATTCTAATTTCAACAATAACCCATTTTTTCCCAAAATAAAACTACTTTTGTCATAATATATGTCAACTTCTTGTGAATCTTTTCAATTTCGAAATATGGCTCTATAAATCTGAACTTGTACATTTATTGTCTATTGCAAGTTAATCAATGAAAGCTTTATAGGCTCAAGTTTGCATTCAGAGCATTTATCACTGCTTAAGCTGCTTTTGTATATTTTGAGGTGTAGAGACTGGACTGTGGACTTTCATAAACTTTTCTTACTTCCTAATTTTTAAATTTACTCCAGGACAGTTGAAATGCCTTATTGGTTGAACAGCTAATAAAATACATACGAATAATTGATTTGCATACTTATAAATGATTTGCAAACTTAATATTTTTAGAACTTAATAGTGCAAACTGAAATAACTTTCTGGGTAGTGTTTTTGTCCTAACCGCCCTTATATTGTAATAAACCACTGTATAGATATTGGAAATAAATGTTGAAACCGGAGGGGGGGGGAGTGACTTCAAAAACTCCTCTCTGGCAATGCCATTGAACTTGGGTATTTTAGTTTCTTCCCATAAAAGTTAAAAGCACTTATGAAAGGTTTTTTTTTAAAGTATTAATTTGCTGATTCTAGAAAATATACAAACCTGTGACTGCTGCAACCTTTGAAAAACCTCAAAATTAAACCTCTTGGTATCTGCTTCTCTTTATGACCAAACTTTTCAAACATTTTCAGAAAAACTTTCAACGCAGTAGATCTTTCATCAAAGCGTCTCTCGTTGTAGAAAAAGCAATTTTGTTTTCCTATACTTTTTTGTATTATTGCCTTATTTCTATGTGTTTGTAGTAAATGAAATCTGCATACAATATTTTTAGTACAAATTTATGATATTGCCTTGAAAACAAAATTTTTTACCTTGAAAAGTACTTGAAAAGTGCTTGAATTTTTTTCTGCCTAAAGGGTATGAACCCTGTATATTGTTTTTTACAATAACTTAGTGCCAAAATTAAACAATCTATTTTCTACAAAACAGGAAAAATATATGCGCTTAATATTATGAAATTCTTGAAGAATATTGTAACAATTAATATTTTAAAGCCACATGAAAAATTTCAAAGCACAGATAAATGCGCATTGAGCATTTTACACTCATACGTAGTGTTACGTCTTTTATTCTGCTTTGAGCAAATGACGCATCTCCGTCTAAGTTCTTTGCCTTCTTTTTCAGCGTATGATTTTCAAAAGTAACTACTGAATGAAGAACTCCAACAAAAATAATTTATAGTTGTTTCAATGTGACCCAAAAAATCCATAGATGGTCATAAATTAAGATATTTCCTCCTCGGAAAGATAACGTGTTCACCATGGCTACCAAATGAACATAAAATTAAAACCCCTTGCTGGAATATCTCCCCTCCAATCCCATTATAAATGGAACCGAAACTAGAAAGAGCCACTTCAAAATGAGTATACGTTTCCCTTCTCACTTGCGAGCACATGTTTATATTTTCTTTCACGTAATCCAATAAAGCACAGACACTTGACAGACCCCATACTGACGACAGACAGAGAAATACTAATGCAGGAGAGCAATCCTTTGAACGGAACATGGATAAGTAACGCCATCTAATAGTAAACATTTTGTTCCAAATCCAAAACGCAGAATAGCATCGGCCGGCGCTTACTACTTACCGTAATGCACGGAACAGATGCGTTTTTCGTCTCTGAAGAACCACCTAGCGCTGACGCAAAGACGCGTCGTTCGTCCCGAACGGGTTAAAGCAGAAATAATGAAATAATTTTTCATGGATCAGGCTCGAGACACTTGCCTTGTAATTACTCTCCTGAAATTTCCCAAAATTCTGAAAGTATACATTTTTAGTTGAAAAAATGCATTTATGCTTTATTTGTTTATTTTCAACTAGTGGCACCCGCACGGCTTCGCCCGTAGAAAAATTGAAGGTCTTTTGGTTTGCTTGTATATTTACAAATAATGTATGGTGAATTTTCTCGCCAATTGGCTTGTACCCATGTTGCGGTTCCACGTTATGATAATTTCGAATCTCGCCAATTGGCTTGTGTCCATGTTACGGTTCCACGTTATGATAATTTCGTAATTTACTTGTCCATCTTACAATAATTTTGTTCTTAAAATTGGAATAGAAAAAGAACCACATCGAATTTTCGAAAAATCGCTTCGAGGTGCACACCCCTATGCTACAAACTAACTTTGTGCCAAGTTTCATGAAAATCGGCCAAACGGTCTAGGCGCTATGCAAGTCACAGACATCCTACAGATATCCTGCAGACATCCAGACATCCTCCGGACAGAGAGACTTTCAGCTTTATTATTAGTAATGATGTTTCAATACTTTCTCTTACATTGCCTGATGTTGTTTTCTCAGTTAACTTTTGAAGATGATTATTTGCTGCTTTTTATATACTTTTCATTTTTTACTTCCCTCAACAGCCCTTCTACCCTGTGAATCTACTGCGGAATGTGGCTTTACAGCAGGTGACTACCCCATTTGTTTTCCTGACAGACATTGACTTCCTGCCCATGTATGGACTCTATGAGTACCTTAAGAAGTCTGTCGCATCTATGGCTCTCGAGTCATCAGCCAAGGTATAAAAACTGATCTTCTGTATTACTCTTCTTTTATACATGTACTAGTGGTACCCGAACGGCTTTGCCCGTAATAGAAAAATTAAAAGATCTTTTGGTTCGCCTGTATATTTACAAATAATGTATGGTGAATTTTCTCGCCAATTGGCTTGTACCCATGTTATGGTTCCATGTTATTATAATTTCGTAATTTACTCATCCATCTTATAGTAATTTTGTTCTTAAAATCGGAATAGAAAAAGAACCACATCGAATTTTCGAAAAATCGCTTCAAGGTGCACATACTAACTTTGCTACAAACTAACTAGGTGCCAAATTTCATTAAAAACGGCCAAACGGTCTAGGTGCTATGCGCGTCACAGAGATCCTGACAGACAGAGAGACTTTCAGCTTTATTATTAGTAAAGATAATGTTGAAACATTTGTGTTTTAATGATTAATTTGTTTGACAGAAGACATAATACATAGCTAGTGGTAATAAAACTCAAATCAGAACAAAGCAAAAAATATGTGTTATTAGCCCATCTGATGTATATCACAAGAGAAATTTCTGTTGCATTTATGCTTTCTGTTTTTTTATATTCTTTCATTGAATGTGTCTTCTGAAAAATACAGTATTTTTCAACGAACTTCTTGCTCAAAGCTATTTACCAATTCAGTTAATTTAATAAGACATGTCTAATGTTAACAACAAGCAGTTTGTTCATAAACTTCAAAAAGATTCTTGTTGGAGCGTTGTATGTAATAATTCCTTAACTCGGCAGAAACGAACTTTTAATGGTTTCATATTTGTAGATTTAAAAAAACTCCTACTGAAGAATTTTCGCAAGTTATGTAGAAACCTCTAATCATACCACATGCTATAAATTCTATACACATTCACTTTTAGGCTCTGTAATGTTCTGTGTACTCAATATATTCAATAGATTTAATATACCATCATAGCTTCCAAAAATTATCTTCAACGGTCTATCTTGACTTTCTAAAGATTCTTCATAAAGTATGCAGCATTTTCTTAAAATATTAAAGTATCTTCTATAGATAATGAAATGAAAACAATGTCAAATGTTATACATTAAGTATTATTGCTTGTATTCAATGTGACATTGATATTTGTATTCAATGTAAAATTGTACGCCTTGACCAGGACTTTTAGAGTGAGGCAGCAATTATTCATTCAAATAAGAAATGGAGCTCGCCAAGCTGGGCCCTTTGTCAGGTTATTCCCTGATCCCCTTTCCTGTAAAACTTATACAACTCTGATAACCAAGTCAATACCCCTCAAGGGCCTGGTCCTTAGCTTCCGAAAAGGCTGGGATGGCCTCTTGTCAGCTCTTAGTTGACATAACTTGAGATTAAATGGTTGGAGGTTTTTAAAAGGTTTCTATATCTAGTTCTACCTATTAAATTGGCACCAATTTGTTAACCCTTTCTAAGACAGGAGTTCTCGGCTTTTTCCATCCTATGTACCCCATTTTGTATCATTAACTACGTGTATACCCCAAAAGAAAACATTTTGGTTTTATTAAAATGTATAATTTTGTTCAACTGATCTCAACTGTTAGTTTAACTAATAAAAAATATTTTGACTAGACAAAAGGCTGAAAGTTTGGGGAAATAATTAGTGGATTTACTATTTACTAATAAGTTTCGTGTATATATCCTTTTAAGCTACAGTAGAAGACCGTTATAATGCCGACATATATAACTCAATTCTCTATAAACAGCAGTTTTTAGTTAAAAAACTGCCTCTATTTTGTCTAGCAAACATAAAAATTGTTAGGCAAATTAAGTTTTAAAACAGTTTTTCATCTTTCCATCTTAATTCAAAGTTTTAAAATGAAAATTAGTGTTCACAGTAAAAAGAAAATATCAGACGGCTCTTGAAAATGCAGCTGTTATGCAAACCATGAAGCTAGCAGAAGTGCAGGATCATTCACTTTCTTACGATTGTGAAACATATTTACTTGTGAATGACAAATTGTAATATTGGTGCTTTAATACTCATTGCAGATAAAACTCATTCTGAAGTGCTAATATATAGATATATTCTGAATATTAGTTTCAAAATTTGAAATGATCTATATAATGCAAAAACCTGTATAACGCAAAAGCTCTGGTCCCAAGGTGTGCGTTATAACGGTCTTTTACTGTTTTTCTTATCTTGTGTATGACTGTAGAATATATCCATCATTCATGTACCATTTTTAATGTAAAATGTATCAATGTAATTTTCTGTCCAGGCCCTCATTGTTCCAGCCTTCGAGACGCAGAGATATCGTTTAACATTCCCCAAATCAAAAGCAGAACTCCTTTCCATGCTGGACATGGGAACACTTTTTACATTTAGGTTAGTGCAATTTTTAGCTATTTATTGCTACTGTAATCTCCCCTTTATGATTAATGAATGTAAATTTATTTTATTTAATCAAGTCTACTAACTCGGATGACAAGGCTCTACGGGGGTCAAAATGGTTAGTGGCTTGATTTTAGAGGATTCAGAATCAAAAAACTAAGTTGGAATGGGGGGCATGCTTTAAGGAGCAGAATTCGAATGGGTACTAACTATCGGGATTTTAGTAGAAACGGAAATAGGGTGGCTAGTAAAGAGAAAAGATTTTAACAGTTGGGATTCAAATAATCGCGCAGTATTAAATAAAGGTAAGATGGGCTTACTTAAGGTTTTTTATACAAATGCTCGTAGTATTAGGAACAAGATGGAATAATTGAAAAGCATAACAATAGACGAGAGGTTGGATATTATTGGAGTTACCGAGACATGGGCTACCGAAAGGATGATGATTTATTATTTATTGCTGGGTATAATTTGTTTAGACAAGATAGAGTAGGTAAAAGAGGTGGTGGGGTTTTATTTTATGTCAGAGATACTTTAACTTGCAATGAATTGGTAATTAATGATAAACCTAATGAGATTGATATGATTTGGCTGGAGTTGATGAGCAATAAGGGCAATAAACTATGTTTAGGGAACATTTATAGGCCACCCAACTTAAGCCAGGGTCAAGATGAACAGATGTTTAGTATTATTAGTGACATTTCAAGCAAGGGGTCAGGCATTATAATGGGAGATTTTAATTTTCCAGGAATTGATTGGAATATTTTTTACCATAGTAATAGCAGAGAAGAGGAATTTTTGAAAGTAATTGGTGACTGTTTTTTAGATCAAATTGTAACTCAGGGTACTCGACACGACGTGATTTTGGATCTAGTTTTCTGTGATATGGAAGGTTCTGTTCAGGGGTTATGTGTAGAGGAACACATTGGAGACAGTGACCACAACAGTATTAGGTTTGGGATTAAATTTGATACGCACAAAGTAGAGAATTTTAGGTTTGTGCCCAATTTCAGAAATACTGATTTTGTGGCACTTAGGCAGAATTTGAAAGCAGTTTTTTCTTCTGGATTGGACAATAGCGATGTGAATCTTCAGTGGGCAGAGTTTAAGGAAAAGCTAGCGAAAATGGTTGGGGATCATGTTTCTTTTAGGAGAAAGGGTGTCAACACTAAAATTTGGCCAATGTGGTTCTCCAGGGAAACTAAAGACGCTCTAAATTACAAGCAAGCTGCTTTTCATAGGTTTAGAGAAACTGGTCATAGTGCAGATAGGCTCCAATATTGTAAGGCAAGCCGTAAATTTAAGTATTTGGTACGGATTCAGAAAAGAGAGTTGGAGCAAAGACTGGCAGATAACATAAACAGGAATTCCAAGAGGTTTTTTGCATACGCTAATTCGGGGAAAGTTCGAAATAGTCATGTTGGGCCACTGGTTGATGAGCACGGAATTTTAATTCAGGACGATAGTGATATTGCTAATGTTCTTAATAACTTTTTTCGAGTGTTTTTAACGATAACTGTATCTCAACAGTTGACACCAACAAGACACAAGCTATAGTACAGCTTGAGGACTTTGTATTTTCCAGGGATGACGTTTTACATCATTTGAAAAAAAATAAAGAGACTAAGGCTCCGGGACCTGATAATATTTATCCAAAAATTTTAGTTGAATGTGCGGAGGAATTAGCAGATGTAATCGTAAATATTTTCAATGCTTCTTATAACTCGGGGACAGTGCCAGAGGACTGGAAGCTGGCTAACATTACACCGCTCTTCAAGAAAGGGTCTAAAGGGAGTGCGGGAAATTATAGACCTGTGAATCTAACTTCGGTGGTTTGCAAAATTTTTGAAACATTGATAAAAATTAAGATAGTAAATTGTCTAGAGACTAATAATCTATTGACTAGTTTTCAGTACGGTTTCAGGAAAGGTAAATCTTGTGCAACTAATTTATTACATTTCTATGACAAAGTTACCATGGCTTTGGACAATAAGAAGCCTGTAGATGTTGTTTACATTGATTTTCAAAAAGCTTTCGATAAGGTACCGCATGTTGCTCTACTTAGCAAATTAGCTGATATAGGAATAGGAGGGAAAACTTTCATTTGGGTAAAAAACTGGCTGACCGGAAGGAAACAAAGGGTAGTTGTAAGGGGAAATTATTCTAATTGCAGTGAGGTTTTAAGCGGTGTTCCTCAAGGATCAGTGTTAGGGCCTGTTTTGTTCATTGTTTTTATGAACGATATTCACAAAAATATTTCTGGGAACATGAATTGTTTTGCTGATGATGTCAAAGTTATGAGGACTGTAGGAAATGAAGAACAAGCAAAACAGCTGCAAGAGGATCTAGATCATATTACGGAGTGGGCTGATAAATAGGGTATGGCTGTTAATGTTGGGAAATGTCAAGTGCTACATTTAGGGCATGGAAATAAGTGTACAAGTTATTATTTGCAAGGTTCAGTCATTAGTCAGGCAGACAAAGTTACTGATCTGGGGGTCTTAATAAGTCAGGATTTAAAGTTTAGCCAACAGTGCAGCATTGCTAGCAACAAGGCCAATAAGATGCTTGGGTTTATCAATAGATCTATTTCAAACAAATCTAAAGAAGTTCTTCTGCCCTTATATAGAAGTTTGGTAAGACCTCATTTGGAGTATGCTGTTCAGTTTTGGTCTCCTTATCTTAAGAAAGACATTAATGTATTGGAAAGGGTTCAAAGGCTGGCTACAAGGCTTATAAATGGACTTTCTCACTTAGACTATGATTCCAGGCTTAGAAGGCTATAAATGTACAGTCTTGAGCAAAGAAGAGACCGAGGGGACATGATTCAGTTGTTTAAATTTATTAAAATGAAAGATGTTACGGGGCTGAAGTTTAGCACTGAAAACAGGACAAGGGGTCATTGTTTCAAGCTATTTAAATCTCAGGCTAACATGGATGTTAGGAAAAATTATTATTATAGCAGGGTAGTGGAACCTTGGAACAGTTTACCGGAAGAGGTGGTAATGAGCAAGGGAGTAGACAGTTTTAAGAGGGCCATTGATCTTCACTGGGGATTGTAAATTGACTAGGACCAGTCTAGCTGGGCCCAGAGCCTGTTGCTGGTCGTTACTTTTGTATTTGTATAAGTGTTTTTACAAAAAGTTCCAAAATATGATTTTAATACAGGGGTACCCAACTTGTTTTTTATGACCCTAAATAGGGTCTGAAGCATTTCTTATAGGGTCACAACATAATTTACTTTTGAAATTTATAATAATACAGTTTTAGAACCATTACATTTTAAAAAATTCTGACGTGGACCCTTACACTATTTTCTTTTACATCTGTTAAATAATTGATGTTTTTAATAACTCAAAAACTAATGTGTCTTAGGAGCAATACCTATTCAATGGTAGCTTCCATACCCAGGGGCGTGCACAAAAATTTTTGTGCTCATCATAAATGACTTTTACTGGCCCCCCATCCATATTGTTTACCCTTACATCTCTACGTACATATATTTCTCCAATCTTGGGGCCCCCTTCAGGCTCGGGCCCGAGCCAACAGGTGTGTCTTCTCCCCCCCACTGTCCACGCCAAATCAAAGAGTCTCTGAAATCGACCCATCATCGATTGCTACAAAATGTACAGGCTTGAGTGTACCCACTTGATGATAGAAAAAAATAGTTTCTTTAGATTTTTTTTTCCATTAATTTTTTGTGTGACCCCCCCCCCCCCCCCCAAGTACTCAAAAAATGTCTAAATGGGACATTTGGGTAGTTGCACAAATTAGGTTTTCTCAACTCCTATAGAACTAGAGTGTCGTACTAGGTGTCATGTAAAGCTCTTTTAATAGGCTTTCATATGATATGTCACTTGGCAAGGTTACGTAATATTTCAAGGTCATGCAATTCATTATTTTTACCTTAAATATTTTAAAAAGTAGATTTGTTAAAATCTGAAAAAAAAATTTTGCTTACTAATGTGGTCTACACGTCTTAAAAATTTCAGAATGGGAAAGTAATGGTATCATACTGAAAATCAATTATGAAATATTTCGATGCCGCAGAATAATGCAATTTTCCCAATATGCGATTGCTAATTGAAAAGGAATAATCGTTTTTTAGTATGATCAATTTGTAGTCCCATTCTGAAATTTTTACCAGGTGTAGACCACATTAGTGAGCAAAAAATATAACTTGTTCTGATTTTTAAAAATTTACTTTTTAAAACATTCAAAGTCAAATAATGATTTGCATGACCTTGAAATATTACCTTCACGTAATCTTGCCAAGAGACATATATCCATGTTAAAACCTATTAAAAGAGCTTTAAAATAAGACCTAGTATGTCACTCTAGCTCCTATAGAAGCTCAGAAAAATGAATTTTGTAACTACCGACATATCATTTTGCCACTTTTTGAGTTCTTTGGGGAGTTTCACACAAAACACTAATGATTAAAAAAAGCTAAGCTATTTTTTTCAGTCATCACGTGCATAGACTCGAACCTGTAAATTTTGTAGAAATCAACGATGGGTAATTTCAGAGGCTCGTTGATTTGGCATATGATGACCCTTTTTAGACATTTTCCTACGCATAGACTATAAAGCATATGGTAAAAGTAGAGAATTTGTATTTATTTCAGCAACATTTTAAGTCCCATTCTGTAAATTGAGCCCCCGTTCAGGACGCCCCCTTTTGGTAATGTGACCAGATTTTTCAAGCTAAAAATCAGGACACATGACGGGGGGGGAGGGGGGGTAGAGTAGTTTTTTTTTTCCACAGGCTTAATATTTTACGTAACAGAAAAATGCCAAGAAATAACTCAAATGTACCAATAAAGAACTCAAGTTGAAAATGATTTAATGGTATTGATGTAAAGAATATTGCATCACACAACAAATTTATTAATCATTATTATTTATTAATTATAGTTCAGCGTATTAAACATTAAAGAATAACATTTTACATGGCGTTCTTACATTTACTGACAGCAAAAAATCGAAAAAGCGTTTAAAAAAATCTAGATCGTATGTTATATTTCTTGTGTGACAGAATTTAAACAAAAAAAGCGGGACACTTTGGCGGGACATTCCCGCAGCGGGACAGTAAGACAAAAAGCGGGACGTCTGGTCACTTTACCTTTTGGAATCCCACTTAAGGTAAATATGCAGGGTCCAATTACTGTAAAGGCTAAAGAAACTTTAGCTTCCCTTCATTATTTTCAGGGGAAGGGTCAGAAATGGCTTAGAAACTTTATCTAAAATTTTTAGCTTCTGTTCTTAAATGCTTTTTATTTCCCTTAAGAGTGCCAAAACAAGAGGAAAGACTGCTTTAGTACCTTCCTGCCTTAAAAACTTATAAATTTCTAAAATTTTGCTTCAGTCTAGTCATATAATTCAACGACTTACTGTAAGATTGCAATGTAACTATAAACAACAATACAAAATTTCTGTGGCAGTGGGAGAATAAAAAAACTTCAATAGGAATTCTTCTGGGCCACTTTTGGAAATAAAACAAGAAAACTCCTTAGCGAAAAGTAAAGGGCCCCAAGCTGAGAAAAGGGAGATGGTAATGGGGTCATGACCCCTCCTCCCCCCCCCCCTCTCTATTTAAACCATTGAAACAATATATGAATAAAATGTAAGTAATTGCAGTAATTTTTTTTTATTTATTTTAAAAACTTTAAAGTAAACATTTGTAATATTACATCCTTTCATTGCTTATATTTATTAATAACCGTTTTGTCCTATTACTTGCATTATTCGCTGATTCGGTGCTTTTTATTGACACCCAAGCAGTTTCAGAAATTTTTCGCTTCCAAAACCGTATGTTCGTTTGTAGGGGTAGGGAGGGGTCATTTCTCAGCATGACAACCTCCTCCCTCCTTGCTTAAAATTTCTCTGACAGCAGGAGGATAAAAAAAAATCTTGAATAGGAATTTTTGCTGGGCCACTGTTAGAAATAAATATGTTCTCCAAATTAGAAGTAAAGTGCCCAAAAATAAGAGTGAGCTTTCCCTAACTTCAGAAGTTAATCGAGCCTTGTAAATATGATCTCCTTCTTAGTTCAAAATCAAGTGGTTTAGCTGCCAGATTATGAGTTGTTCTTTAATTTTAAACAAGTTTACTTTTTTTTTAATTTCATCTTTCTCCCCTTCTCGATCTTCAAGCTAGAAAATCTCTGTATTAAAGTAAATCTTTTGCATTGGATGGCAACCATGAATACATAAGATTAATATAACCTTTCTTTCTTTTTTTAGGTATCATGTATGGACAAGAGGCCATGCACCAACTAACTATGCCAAATGGAGAACTGCCACAACTCCTTATCGTGTTCAGTGGGAGCTGGATTTTGAGCCCTACATTGTTGTACGTAGAGATGTACCAGAATATGATCGTAGATTTGTGGGTTTTGGCTGGAACAAAGTCTCGCACATTATGGAGTTGTATGCACAAGGGTATGATAAAAGGATTATTTTTAAATATTATTGTAGTATCCTGTAACTGTGTTTCTCCCAACGTAACCATCTCTTCTCTGTAACCTCAAAGCCAGGCTCTGTTAAGTAACATTATCACTACTTTGCAGGCAAGCATAAAAATGTTTGTCTGATGCAGTCAAAGTTTGGCACTTGCACGCTTATAACACTGGTAAATATTTACAAAGGATTTTTTTTATAGAATTACATTGTTATGACTCGATGCAGAAAAGGATTATACATACAATGCAGTAATAATCTGAAAAAAATCGTTTTTTTGTTGTTGTTTTTTTGACATAAAGGGTGTTTTTTTAGAGGTAGAGAACTTTAGATTCAAATAAAACGCAGTTAAATGTTGTTAATTGCCATGAATGTTGTTTTATTCGAAAGATGGTTCTTTGCCATTTTTATTTAAATATGATTTCTGGCATATGGCCACCTCGACTGGCTCGGAGAAAGTCCAATCGGAAAGTCCAATTTTCTCACTTTTTGCAGCAATGGAGGCTGTATGTCAGTGATAAGGTGGCCAATGTGCTCTTCCAAGGCGTCAATCATCTGTGGCTTATCGGTGTAGACCAGAGACTCCACATAGGCCCACAAAAGTTTTTCCAGCGGTGTTAAAACGCATGATCTTGCCGGCCAATTCACGGGTCCATTACGCGAAATTATTCATTCACCGAACGTTTCTTTCAATAAATCAATTGTGACACGCTCTCAGTGGCATGTTGCACCGTCTTATTCATTCACCGAACGTTTCTTTCAATAAATCAATTGTGACACGCTCTCAGTGGCATGTTGCACCGTCTTGTTGTCTATTCATGATAAAATGGCAAACCAAACTTGAACACAAAACAAGTGACAGCTATCAAAATGGTACACATATCAGTGTTGCCAACTTAAAGTTCTATACCTCTAAAAAAAACACCCTTTACATTAGTTTATCCCTGGCGTACTGTTATGCCACTTTATAATTGAATGTGATATAGCTATATTAGTTTGAACTTTTTCAAACAAAATTTGTTTATTTCAAATACTGTTTAAAAACCCTATTACGTTGATGAAACTGTTAACCATATGAGATTTCATTCTTTAATGTTTCAGATTGTTATTCTGAATGTTTTGCTCCAAAATGATGTTCAGTGACGTCAAAACCTTAAGTTAATAGTATTGAAAGCGTGAAATTTTAAATAATCTCTGTTATTATTCTCAGTGTTTTAGCAAGAAATTTTCTGACATTTTAAGACAAACAATTTCTGTTAAATATATTTTGCTAGAAAAAAATATCTGAATCATACATTAAAGAACAAAACTGAATGGCCAAATGCAGCAACTAACACAATGAGAATTGACACTGAGCTATTTCATGTATATTTTCAGCAGTCTTTAATAAAAAGCCCAACACATTATTAAGTGCTTGTATTAATACTATTTAATTTATTGTTGTTACTTGTACCAGCTAGGTTGGTAAGTTTGGGGTGCATTACTTAACTTTTCCAACCTTTAATTTATTGTTTGGCATCATTACATAAGCTACAGGAACTACGGTTTTTTGCACACTTCTATACTAATGCATATGGTATATTTCATTACGTTATATAGCTGTGTTTATATGAAAAAAATTGTTCAGACTTTTAATAGACCTATAAATTAAGTTGTGCATTTTAATATGACTTGCCTCCATTTCAATATTATAAATAATGCGTAAAATTTTTGCTTTTACAGGTACGAGTTTGTTGTGCTTCCAAATGCTTTCATTGTGCACATGCCTCATGCGCCCAGTTTTGACATTGCCAAATTTCGATCAAGCTCTCAGTATCGAAAGTAAGATTTAAACAAATGTTACAGCTCTTTTTAAAGCACATTTTGTGCATGTATATCCTCATAGAGACTAGTACCAACTCTGAAACATCCTAAATGATATCCTGTCAATGACCAATTCCTGAAAAACGGTGATTTCAGCAAGAAACTAGTTTTTTTAGATATTTTGATTGTGAGCACCTTCTGTGACATTTGATTCCACAATGATATATTGCAAATATTAGAAAGCACCAAAAGTTAGATATTACATACGCATAAATGCCCAAGGATCCCCCCCCCCCCAACACACACACATATACATACCAGTTTTTTTTTTTTTTTTTCTTCTTTTTCCTGTTCAACTTATGCACATTAAGTTTTCCTCCTCAAGTTTTCAAGTCATTTAGTTTTCAAATGGTGACTATTAGTTTTACTAAGCTAATTAGTTAACGTTCCATTCTTTTTAAATTTTCTTCTGTTCTCCTACATAATATTTTGTTAAATTAATGCCCATCACACTGTTTAAAAATATTTTTATTTTTTTATTACTTAACTGTAAGTTTAATTTAACATGTGTACAAAGTTAGTTGAATGGCAACAAGTCGCTCTTGCAAAGTTATGCTTTTGTGGTTTGGCAACATTCCTGCCATGTTGTGGTTGCTCTCGCTTGCTGGGATCACCAGCGTGCAGCGTGTCTGTAAATATCATCATGTAAAACTGTAAATACAACTCCTTTCTTCAATCTGAATGTATCAGTGTACTTTTTCCTCCAACATATTTGTTCGTATTGCCTTAACTTAGTATGGTACACAACTGTCTTTTGTATAAAGTAACACGTTATTTCTTATTAACATAGGAAATAACGTCTTTTGTTATAGACACAGCTTTGCTATTTGGTTTTTCTGTATGCTCATCTTGGAGGCATTTTAAGTGCTGATTTTTCATTAAGGCAGATTAGACAACTGTATAAAGTGGAAAACCTCACTTTTTGTCCTTTTTACCGTTCTACTGAAAAACATCAAATAATTTCTATTTTTTAAAACAATGACATTTTCTTATTATTAAATAATATTAAATTTTATCCATATCTAGAAATTAGAATATTTTGAGAGCATAAGAAATTAGTTGCAGATTTTTTGCAAAAGAAGCAACAAGAAGGGGGCATTCAGGGCCGGATTTACAGGAGGGCAGGCAGGGCTACTGCCCTGGGCCTCCACAACAAAGGGGCCCCCACAATAAAATTTTTACAAAATATCCTAACTTTCACGGGTTGAAAATATTGGATATATACATATATATCAAAATATTCGGATATATAATCAAAGTATCGGATATTTTCGAAAATATACAAATACAAAAGTGACGACCAGCAACAGGCTCTGGGCCAAGCTAAACTGGTCCTAGTCAATTTACAATCCCCAGTGAATATCAATGGCCCTCTTAAAACTGTCTACTCCCTTGCTCATTACCACCTCTTCCGGTAAGCTGTTCCAAGGTTCCACTACCCTGCTAAAATAATAATTTTCCCTAATATCCATGTTAGCCTGAGATTTAAATAGCTTAAAACAATGACCCTTTGTCCTGTTTTCAGTGCTAAACTTCAGTCCCGTAACATCTTTCGTTTTAATAAATTTAAACAGCTGAATCATGTCCCCTCGGTCTCTTCTTTGCTCAAGACTACATTTTTAGCCTTCTAAGCCTGGAATCATAATCTAAGTGGGAAAGTCCACTTATTAGCCTTGTAGCCCGCCTTTGAACCCTTTCTAATACATTACTGTCTTTCTTAAGATAAGGAGACCAAAACTGAACAGCATACTCCAAATGGGGTCTTACCAAACTTCTATATAAGGGCAGAAGAACTTCTTTAGATTTATTTGAAATAGATCTATTGATAAACCCAAGCATCTTATTGGCCTTGTTGCTAGCAATGCTGCACTGTTGGCTAAACTTTAAATCCTGACTTATTAAGACCCCCAGATCAGTAACTTTGTCTGCCTGACTAATTACTGAACCTTGCAAATAATAACTTGTACACTTATTTCCATGCCCTAAATGTAGCACTTGACATTTCCCAACATTAACAGCCATACCCCATTTATCAGCCCACTCCGTAATATGATCTAGATCCTCTTGCAGCTGTTTTGCTTGTTCTTCATTTTCTACAGTCCCCATAACTTTGACATCATCAGCAAAACAATTCATGTTCCCAGAAATATTTTTGTGAATATCGTTCATAAAGACAATGAACAAAACAGGCCCTAACACTGATCCTTGAGGAACCCCGCTTTAGACCTCACTTCAATTAGAATAATTTCCCCTTACAACTACTCTTTGTTTCCTTCCGGATGATCTTTTCGAACCCTGATTAAGGGCCTCCACTCCTTCGTTGCCCCGGGGCCTCCACACTTCCAAATCCGGCCCTGGGGGCATTCCAGTGATTTTTCTACTGTCATTCGTTGGTTAAAAAATAATTGATACGACCTGTGTATAGAATCCTCACTGTGCTTGTCATTGCTTGGCGACTTATACGATAATAAACTGCATTTTGGCGTGCTAATAATCGAGCTCGGGTCACTGGAGACATTTTATGCGATTGGTTCCAGAGCTCTTTCCAGAAGTAAAGTTATTAAACTCACACAGTTCAGAACTCAATGGAAGAAAAGCTTTTAGGAGTGACAAAGGAGGACTAAATCCACAAGGATACCGACTTCGGTGACACACAACTAAAAACGTACCCATTGAAAATTTTGAGCCATTCCTAGACAATAGAAATGATCTTTCTGATTTGTTAGTGAAGGAACATTCTATCATGGAAATGACGTAAGTGATCATGGATGCGTTAATACTCTGCAAAGAATTACAGAGAAAAATTCTTAATTAATGCCAAAAGACTATCATAGCCAGCTCTTCTTCATAAACAGAACATGAAATTAATTTATGTTTTCTTTATACATCTTGTGCATAAAAATAGGTATAAGTGCACATTAAACTTATTATACAATTAGTTATCACTAGTAGTTGTAAAAAAATTGAATATTGTTCAAGACAGATTTTAAAATTAATGAAAAAGTGCAAGCATATAATGTACTGCAATAATTTACAACAAAAATTCACAAGTCAAATTTAAATTTTGAGATCAATTAAGTTGTTATGAAGATGTTATGCTTGATGTTAGAACATCAATTTGTCCTGTTCATGTGAATCCTTTTAGTTTTCATTTCAACTTTTACTTTCGCACTAAGCTGAATCAACTCATTTTTAGAAAAGCTACACAGTGGTACCGAAGACCTTAAAATCTTTGGTGGTACTTTTTCCAAGTAACAGCAGTAGAAACAATGTCTCAAACCAGATTTCAGTAGGGAAACAATTTATAATGGGGTAAGGGGAGGGGCAGAGTCAAAAACCCAATGTAAGGATGATAAAAAAATTTTGTAAAAGGGTTACTTTGTACATGGTTAGCTTATAGAAAATTTTGTCAAGGTTCTCAAAAAAAAACATTTTGTACCAGTAACTGTTAATTATTCGGGCTGTCTGCTGTTCAGAGTGAATGGGGTTGTTTCCTTCAGTGAAAAGTAGTACTTTTTGTCACTGAAATTGATAGAATAAGCAAAAAATATATATATAACATGGACCCAGAAAATACTTTCATTTTCCCAACAGTTATTTAATTAATTTTTTAAAATGTCCGATTTTTCAAACAAGGCGTGGTCTTGATGACGTCACAACTGATGCACTTTGCTGCATCTTTCTACTATGATTCCACGCAATGATAATCAAGAAGCGAATTAAAATTGCACTCTACGCTTACTACCAACCATATCGTTGCCAATACATGTGAGTAAAGATGAGAATTAAATATTTTGCTCTGTGAATGGCAGTTCATCATTTGTGATGTCGTTGGACAGAAGCATAAATATTGAAAACGCGCCAAGTTATTTTTTTAAAATATTAAGCTTAAACAAATTATTTAAAATGCAGCATGTTCTTTCAGAAAAAAATACTTTAAAAATTTTGGAAACGACCCCAATATTTGGAACAACATGTATAAAGGAACTGGGACTCAAAAAAAGGTCTGCTATTTAGGAATGTCCATCAAAGGAGGTTTTATTGTACCAATTACTTAATTTCCTTAGTACGTTTCAAGGTCATTGATTTATTTTTAGAAGTGGCGATTGATATATTATCTTTTAATCACCACCTATTTTTATTACCCTGTGGCCAATGGTGACCATTAATTTTGCCCTTTATGTGTATACATGTATTTATAAAAAGATATTGTTTATTTTTTTTAATCTGTATTTCCCATCTCTAATTGAAAAATTTAAACCATCTAAACTATTTTCTTTTTATATTTAGGTGCTTAAAAGTTCTGAAGACTGAGTTTGTGAGAGACATTTCTCGACGTTATGGTAAACAGTTTTCGGCTGAGAAGAAAAAACTTTCTAGATAACACAAAGACTAAATTTTTAAAGTTCATTTCTTATTGAAAGACTTTTTACTGCAGTTGACTGTGTTGCAAATCTTGCACTTGAACTGTGATGCAAACCAAATATAAGTGCAAGTGTGAAGACTAAAACGAAAGACTTATAATAATTGTTAAAATATATTGGAGAAAAGAGAGCAAATCATAAATATATATTTTCCCCCCTAATTTTGGTATGATGTTTTTTATATTTTAAACTATTACATTTTCTACTTAATCATGCATAAAACATCAATAATTATTAGAATGAGAAATTGAATGTTCTCCATCTTAAATACAAATAAATGATTGGGGGCTCTGCAATCTCTTGCAATAGCAGCCTAAAGAGATTAAACCAAGACCAACCTACTTACTCAGGATGTGACCTGTCAAATGAGACGACTGCCTTGTCCGCGCAAAATTGAAGCATTTTACCTCATTGGCTAATATCTTAAATCACTGCAAGGTGGCGTATTCAAGCTTTAGTGCTGTAAATGTTTTTTTTTCGCTCACTGATTTTGTAACATCATTTCTTGATTGTTTCACTATGTTCATTTTCTCGAAATGATTTTTTCATTTACGGCTAAGCTGGGTAAAGCTAGAAAAATCTTTATTCATTAGTTATCGGTAGTGATGATTTCATTAATAGCTACTTATTTTTTAAATAACGGCCACTTTTTTGCTCAAAAGAACTAAACGATGTATTTTTTAAATTTGTTTCAGTGTATAAGCCTTGAAAATACGTTAATCAATGTAAATAACGTATATTTCATAAATTGGTTCAAAAAGGCTGATTGTTGAATTTTTTGGAAATGATTTAATTTATTTTTTGAGGTGGGGATTTACACATCATTTTTAATCGCCATTTATTTACTTTATTTTTCGTTTAGTTGTCCTGTGGCCGTGGCGATTGCTAATTTTGTCCTTTAATTAAGTGGGATGATTCTTTACAAAAGTTGTAATATATGTCGAAGAATAACTTCATGTACAAGTTGTAAAACCTTGAAATACTTGTTCTTATTATACTTTTAATTGCATTCTGTCACATTGCTTCTCATGCGTTGCTTTGTTTTTTATTTTGCTATGAAATCGTGACCAAAAAATTTTCCCATACGATATTGAAAACTTTTACTAAGTAATTCTCAAAATATACTTCAACTAAAACAAAATAACTAAGAATATCTTTAAAAATTTAACTTTAATAAAGAATATCTTCAAAAATTGTATTAAATATATTGCAATTTGAAACGTTAAATGCATTGGTAGTAATATTCATTAAATTTTATACAAACACAAAAGTGACGACCTGCAACAGGCTCTCAGCCTTGCTAGACTGGTCTTAGTCAGTTTATCAATCCCCAATGAAGATCAAGAGTTCTCTTAAAACTATTTATCTCATTTCAAGCAATAGTTACTTTCAGTAAACCATTTCAACTGGCTAAAACTCTACTAAAGTAATAATTTTTCCTGATTTCAAGATTAAAAGCTTAACAAGCTCTGGTTCTGTCTCCTATGTCAAAAATGTAGTCATAACTGAATGATCTCCCACCTGATGCTTTTTTTCTGAGGATAATGCATATGAAGACTTTCTTGCATAATCCTATTCTAAATATGAAAATCTCCTTACTTATTTGGTAGCCCTCGGGGCACTTTCCCATAAGTATCTTATTTAACTCAAAAGTTGCTTAAAATTTGCTAAGTATTTCTCAATTTTTTGCCAATAAATTTATAGTATACATATAGTATTTAGTATATTTGAAATTATTTTATTGCAGGCTTTAATCTTAATTAGTAACTTAATATGTGTTTTGTATCTTTTTATTGTGTAAAATTACAGAAATAAATTATCATTTATTGATTCTAATATATGATGATTTAGAATTGCCTTAAAAATATGTATATATATATATATATATATATATATATGACTTGTATTATTGTAATTCAAAGATATAGCAATAAATTTACGGGTATGGTGCTGAATAAGGTAGTTATTCTGATTCTTTGTGAAGAAATCATCTCTGGCCAAATTTTTACATGCAAAGGATTTTTTATATGCTTAATCTAAATTACAATTTAAACACTCTTTGTGAAATTGTTCCGTCAATAATAAACAAATATTTTTCAATGAATTTAATATTATACTAGGCAGGTAAATGATGGTATAGGCACACTCTTTTCCTTTGCGTTTCTGACATTTAACTTTAGTTTTACTGTATAAGCATTTTTATTTGGTTTCCTTTGAGAATAAAGCATGGAAGGAACTTTAAATTTCAATATTTTATAGGAGTTTGCAAAAATGCATTTCTTCAAATACCTTGAAAACTTAGTTCTATAGACATTCCCATGATTTGCACACGGCAGTATATGTTTCATAGCAGCTTCATAATGAAATGAATTATGCATACAGATTACATTCAGTGTGATTAAATACTTGAAAAACAAATTTTAGTAACTTTTAATTAAGATTTTGCATCTAAACTATGATGTGTCTAATGATTTAGCCAGGGATTGTAAGTATAGATTTATTTTGATTATTTTACTTGATTAATATTTCTCCTTCTGAGAATGTTCTCAATGAAAAATGTTTTATTTTGAATTGATTTAATTTCTTAAGTTGTAAATTCAATCTAAGATATTCGGATTTTGATAATTGATGGCATTTCTTGCTCTCTTTTCTTCAATTTGCTCTCGCACATTTACCGGAAGTGATGCCACTCAAGTCTATGGCTGCTGTTGGACAAATGTTAAAGACTAATTTTTTAGCCGTTTCAGAGTAGCTGTTTTACTATTGTGTTTCGGTTCCATATTTTTCTTATTTATTTTTTAATCACACTATATATTCTCCTCATGTTGAGGAATATGTTTCTAAAAAAACTAATATAAAATAAAGAGGTTGTTTTTACTGCCCCTAATCTGTGTGTGTTGTTCTTTTTCTTACATGTTTTTTTTCACAGTGAATATATTCTCAATATAAGTTATGCCTTTTTTATATGCAAAAAAAAAAACAATCTCTCGACATAATAAAATAATGTACAGTAGTATCTCTTTTCAGGAGTTTTTCTGGTCCCAGTCTTTTTGAATTGGGACCTCCATGTTTTTGCTTCTGATTAAGGAACAGTTCAGCAAGAAATTTATATAAATGAATACAAAATAGTGAATTTCCTAGGATTCAAGATTAATTTTTCGTTTGAAATTCAACTAGTGAATGAAATTAATATGCACAATTAGCAAGAATTAGTTAACTCTGAAACATGAGTATGCTATTTATTTTTGCTAAATTTATGTTTCTCAACATTATTGTTTGCTTTTTTATCTACATTAGTAAAATAATTTATGCATAAAATTTGAAGTTTTTTTTTTTTTTTTTTTGTCATTTTAAGCATTGCACCAATAATAAATAGAATTTGATAAAGTTGCTAATGGAAAGCAAAACTCTGTACTTCAGAGCCAGAGGAACGTAAGTCACATTATGATAATTTTACAGCAGAGAGGAAAAACTTTTTTCTGTCACATGCAAAGGATGGGACGCAACGCTCCTTTAACCCTGGTAAGAGATTGAAAAGGTTTTTTTTTTTAAAGAATTGCGTTTACATGGCTCGATGCGGGATAGACTTCTACATCTAAAGCACTAATAAACAGAAAATTGCAACTTTTGACCTTACGTCAGTCTGGCTCTAAGGTACAGAACTATCCCATTCAGAAAATAGTATTTTTAAACTATGAGTGTCTTTGAATATTTTTGGCTCAGTTTATTTCTTTCATGCCAGTGTTGTGTAATAAAACAGATTGCTCAAATGGTTAAATCACCCTTTTTTATTAGGTAGCTTCATTAGTAGCTTTTGATACACATAAAAATCTCACAAATGATGCACACACATGTATAAAAGGTTTCTAAACCAAATGCATGAATTGTTTCGATGTGACGTTATCGGAAATACATATCCAGCAGAAAAGGTTGATGAAAATATCTTATGGCAAAAGTCTGGAGTTTTCATATTCACAAACAGGACTTACAGGACATACTTACAAACTGGAGTTTTCATATTCTCCCATATGAAGGAAATCGTCCAACAGAAAACATCGATGGAAAAGCCGAATACTGTCTTCTTCAGGAACAAACGACACTTTCACACTCTCGATTCTGCCGAAAATGGAATCTGAAATCAAGAAATGCATTTCAAAAAAAAAATTCCACTTGTGCTGTCTGGGTTCTCATCAAAAGGGGGGGACAACATCAACGCTGGAAACTGAATGCACCAAAAGCCGGATCAAATTGTATAGAACATGTGTACAGAATCGAACCCCAAATCCAGAATGCTCAGGACCGCGACCTTTTCTGATTTTGGATTTTGACCCAAATAAATGGCAACAATTCTCCTTTCTTATGGTATTTGTCACGTTTTTCAGAGTTTCGCTAATATTCATGCTAAAATTATTTTATTTTTTGATCAATTTGAATGAAAGTAAACTTCACCATACTAAAACACAAGTTGAGAAATAATTTGCAGAGGTAACAGTCCACCGATAAGGCTTTTTATATTATGCAATGTGCCGATTGAAATAATAAATTAAATCAAGTTTGTACAAAATATAATTTTGTACTTTTGTTCAATATGCTTTGTATTGCATATGCATGAGGGGGGGGGACAGAATTATCGTTAACCGAAAGTGGATGTTGAAAGACTGCTCATTTGTGAATAGGGGATTGGGGTAAGATAATAGGGGAGCCTTGGTATGAGGCGGGTGTGCTGTGTTTTCCCTTAGAGTTTAAAAACTTTGTGCGTTTCTCTCGAACATGTCGTCCACTTTGAGGAAAGGGGGTCAATGTTTCGTCCGTCAGTTTTCAAGCGAAAACAGAAAACGTGTTCCTCATTTTCATCATTCTGCTTTTTTAACTCCTACAAAATGGCCGCAGAGAACTTTTTGAATGTGGGGTTACTGATTGAAGATAAAATTAGAATTTTTAAATTTTTAGGTGAAAAAAACAAGTTGAAATTGTTGTTCATTTTAAAATCTCATCCTATGCACTTTTGACAATTATAAAATTTCAAATCTAGTAAGCATTGAAGACTACTTTATTGATCATAATTCGAAGTGGTCCTGTAGCACATATATAAATGCATATAGTGTAATTGTGAGAGTTACTAGAGTGTAATTTTTTTTTAAACCTTGATAACTTGATATCTCGAATTTTTTTCCCATCCCAAGCGATTCGAGATATCAAGGGTGTACTGTATATGTATTCTTAATTATTATTTTTTGAAAATTATTTAAGGAAGAAAGGTCCGGAATTCCAAGAGTCTCATACCATAGAAACAAATCGTCAGTTCTGTGACCACTTTTTTCTCTACCGCAAGGCACTGTCTGGGAATCTTCGAGATTTGCACCGGGAGGCGCATACAAAGCTCTACAGGTCGTCGTCCATAAGACACGGGAGGATGACGTCCATACACGTCAAGGGAAGGGGATGGACCAGGATATAGAAGCACTCCAGAAAGAGATCCACTAGGACCCTCCTCTCTTCGACTTTCCTCAGTTTCCAAGTGAGGAAGTCCCCGTGGTTTGTAAACTCCGCCACCACTTGATTAGAGAGCAGGAGCCGTTGGATCGATCCAAAGGACAAACGTGGGACTATTCGGCACAAGTGCCGCCGGGAGAGGTCGTAGAAGGTCACCCCGGATCCCTCTACCTGGGCGTCCCTCATCCTCTGGATCTCGGCCTCGCACTCGGAGAACAGTCGGATGCAGCGCTCTGTCCCGTCATGCATGCGCTTCATCGTTTCCCACTGGATCTCGACGCCTCTCCGGGCGTAATCCGCGAGGATGACCCTCACGACTTCGTCTTGCCCGCTAATCAGACCAAACCACACTAGAGCCTCTCGTTCTTTCTCGTGTGGACCAGCGCCTTCAAACAGCAACTTTTTCACTATCTGCACACATCCCCACAGTACAGCGAGACGCAGAGGTGTACGCCAGTCGTCATCTGGGATGTAAGGTTCAGGGATGGCCTCCATCAGCAGCTCCGCTGCAGCCTCCTTCTTGTGCCAAAGAGCAATATAGAGGGGTGTCCTTCCTCTTCCGTCCTTCAGACGTGCATTTGCCCCTCGAGCGAGCAGATTTCGGATTGCTCTCAAGTGTCCAACTCGTGCAGCGACATGCAGAGGCGTAGAGCCGCAGACATCCTGGATGTCCAGTTTCGTAGCGGCCTCCAGCAACATCTTTGCAGCGGCCTCCTTCCCACACGATAGAGCCCTGTGGAGGGGCGTTGCTCCCAAAAGATCTCTGGCCTCTGTGTCCCATCCTCCGTCCAGCAGCTCCCTCACCCTCTCAGGATCTCCGTTTTCTGCGGCCCTGTGCAATGGGGTCTGCTTCCTTACGTAACTTTCCGACATCGTTCCGACGTTTCCTGGAAGGTAAAGGTTCTAAAAAATCATGGGACTCAAAAATTGTGTTCGATGAGCGACCGGTAGCTCACCGGTCGGTTGATCACATGACAAAAAATGACGTCATTAGCTGTCACGTGATCAATCGCTACCGGTTGAGCTTGTCGAACACAAGCAAAGCGCTCACGAGAAAGAAAAACAATCGGGATGACATTCTGGATGGTTCGCCAACCGTTTCAAAGGCGCCGAATGGTTTGCAATTTTTCTGAAAATGCCACCAGCCGCCTCCCATCATAACCCACTTGACTGAAGGCCAAACAATTCTAAGAATGGTCATTTCGTCCATGGCCCCACTAGATGGAGCTGACGCTTTTGGGCCTCGACAATTTATGACTTTTCTGTGTTAAACCGATGCAACTATGATTCACTCATGCATCTACCAATCAATAGCAACATTTCAAAGTTTGTTTATTTTTGATTTGACCTGGCCCATTTTGATGCAAAAGGCGCTGAACGGAACCCCTACATCCACCAATCAATGGCAATATAATGGAAACAGTTGTTCCCTGTAGCACCCTCTTTGTTGCCATGAGTTTCAGCGATTGTCACGGCCTATAAGCATAAGCGAAATTTAGTGGGGCCATTTTTATGCCACTTCCAGTCGATTCTCAAATCTCATTTTGCAAAACCGGAAAGAATATTTTGAACGTTTGGTTCTGTCAGTGACGCATTAGGAAATCACTAATTGCTTTGCCCATTTGAGGGTGGGAGGGGGAGTATTCTGGTTTAACATTGCAGAAATCTGGCAAGCCTAACGAACGAAATTTCTGAAAATTGGAAGCTTTCCCTTATTTTGTAACTTTTAACAAAAATAAAGTAAATGCTAGTAAAATTTTTATACATTGATTTATGAAAAAAACGTTGTTTAGGAGAATTTAGTACAGGTTCTTCTCAGAGCTTTGCTTGATATTTTGTGAAGTTAATTCTAAAGGAAATTAATTTTGTCTATGAATAAACAGCGTTCGATTTCAATGCGATTTTTATGGCATGTTTGAAGATAAAATTTTATAGAATAATAAAACTTTTATTTATAATTAAAAGCCTTTTACGTAGAACTTTATGTATAGCTGCCCACCTTGAGGGGGGGGGCAGGGCCGGCTCTAGTAGTTCTGCCGCCCTAGGCGATATTGACAAGTGCCCCCCCCCATTGTATAATAATAATATTATAAAATAATAATATATTATTAATTTTATAAAAATAATAGTAAAGTGCTTAAAACTAAAGTGGGCTTCTAGTTAAATTCCAAACTGGGTTTTGCATATATCCAAGCACTGGTTCACACTTTAAATTATCTTTTTTAACATTAAAGAGTTGCATCATATAGCACTGAAACAAATATTAATATTCTCAAAAGACTTTTAAACCACACAATCAGTCCCCTCTAAAATTAAATTGGATTTCTAGTGAAATTCCGAACTTATGCACATCCAAGCACTCTTCACTCCAGCTCTGATTTTTGAACCAGACCAGAAACCGAGCAATCCCTGGTCTAGCACCCCCAGAGGTATTGTTTCACTTGGAGGGCTTTGTGACCATAAGCATATTTAACGTCCCCCCAGTCACCATTAATGAAGACCGTGGATCTTCTACTAGCGAGGATCGAACCCGGAACCCTCCTGTCACAAATCCGAGGCCTTATCGATCAGGCCACGAGAGCCCATATGCAAGCACTGGTACACTTTTTTGTTTTTGCTTTGAAGCAGTGAATCTTATGGTGCTGACACAGATATTCATACTTCAAAAAATGTTTCATTTTCGAAATTTGCCGCCCTTGGTAGTGGCCTAGGTCGCCTACCTCAGGAGCAGGACCTGGAGGGGGGGGGGGGGCATATCGCAGCAGACTGCGCCATTGAAATTTGGGGGGGGGGGGGTATTTGAGGGGTACTTTTTACTTTTTTAGGGGGCTCTTGTTTTAGGGGGGCGGTGTAATCGCGATTTTTAGGGGGGTGCGCTCTTGCTCTTAGGGCGGTGGGCACTCCGTTTTACAAATGAATAGTTTTTTTAATCTTCATTTCTTCAAGAATAAATCTAAATTAAAATTTTAACTAGAAGTTTTGAAGGAAGTTTGTTCACAAAATTTAGCTATCATGGAAATATGAAATCTGACTGAAAAATAACAATAATTTGCAAAATAAAGCAAAATCGCAAGTAAAATCATCACTTAATGATTCTTTCTTTAAAAAAAAAAAAAAATTTACTTACTTGTTTTAAAGAAACTTGAAATTATGCTTCAAAACTAACACTACTTAAGTTTATGCTTTGGTTGCATGTTGTTGCATGCTTTGAAGCAATCAAAAATGAACAAATTTTGAAGCGTTGCTATTGGTGGATAAATCAAGCGGAACTCGAGCTTAGCGCCTCTTGCGGCCAAACTGGGCGACATATGAAGTTTTAGACGTTTTCGTGAAGGGACTCCAAATGTTGTCCTCACAATGTATTTTGGATTCTAAAGTGTGGGGATATATCACATTGTTGAAATTATGAATTATTATCATAAAATAGAGATGTTTCGTTGTCTTATTTTCGCTTTGTACAGTACCTGCATCTTTTTTTTTTTTTTTTTCAGAAACTAGCTAATGCTTCCGAACGCAACTTTTGCGAAACTCATAGCACATTAACTGTGACTTTGATTCACGGGTGCATGTTTGTTTACTGAAATTTTGTCTTCTGAATCAGATTCGGATGTTTTACTATTTATTGTTTAACGTTGCGTACCTAATTATCGTTATGTTTTAAAAGATGTATTGCAAATTGTTTGTTGCATTTTCGATTTGCTAAGCTGTTTTTTTTATTTTGCTTTTGAATTTACATGATAATTTTTCAAAATAGTAATATCGCTGCTTAATATTAAATGCGAAACTCTGAATTGGCTTGGAAATCTGAAAAATGAAGTGAGCCTTTTCTGTCATGCTTTGAATCGTATTTCATTCTATTGATCATCCATCAAACTCTTCTCAAGCAAAAAATATTTTTTTACCCGTAACAGATAAACGTGATTGTTTTGTATAAAAGAAAGTAGAGCAATGCAGAACTCGGGGATATTTCGATAATTGGGAATCTGGCGCGGTCGTTTCATTTTTGGCGTAAATAATTTTATTTTGGTAACCCTGCTGATTTATAGTAACCCTATGTGAATAGGTGTTTCCGATCTCTTTGTTTAGATTTGCAAAGAAAAATACCTCTCGCGGAGGCTCTGGAGCCAAAAATTGATGTCAATGAAGAAAGATCGCCAAATTCCCAATTATCAAAATATCCCCCAGAACTCACTTAGTTAAGCCCGGATCTATAAATTTTGGGTAACAAAATCTGTTGAGGCCTTAATGTTGGCTTTCTCAATTTCTTGTATTGTTGGGCCTCTTAAAGACCCCCCCCCCCCCCAGCTCCTGCACTGCGGATAAAGCAGATCCAGGCCTATATTAAAAGGCATGCACACAGAAGCGTGCCAGAGTACACTGGTGCTTCCATTAGGCTTTTAAAAAAGGGTAAAAAAGAGAAAAGACACTGTGTGAGATTAAAGGCACA
Organism: Uloborus diversus; assembly: GCF_026930045.1. Classification (NCBI taxonomy): domain Eukaryota; kingdom Metazoa; phylum Arthropoda; class Arachnida; order Araneae; family Uloboridae; genus Uloborus; species Uloborus diversus. The sequence goes on from NC_072734.1 coordinate 5,631,566, forward strand.
GAAAAACACGTAGTATTTTGCAGTAATGGGCAGGTTGCCAGAATGAGACTGAAATTGCTGTAGATGACTGGCATGCAGATTCTCGTTATTAGACTCTACACCAGACGGCAAGCTTTTGCCATTTATGATTTTCGCATTGTATTGAAGAAGCGCAGTTATGTTACCATGTTTAAATACTTGTCTCTTTCAGAAAAACGGTATGGCAAGGACAGGAACGCCCCAATGGAAGGTCACTGTTGCGTGTGACCTTCCAAAAATTTTTATTTTCCTGCAAATTTTACCGACGGTTTGGTACATTTGAAGGCAATATTTCAACATTGATGCATCTTTTTTCTTTTCAAAATTTTTTAAATGATGGCCTAATATTCCTTCTTATTAGATGCTATGTATACGTATGATATGTCTGCATATTTGTATTTTATCATTCTGTAAAATTTGAATTTCGTTCGGCAAATTAAAAATGGTCCCTCTGCCAAAATTTTTGTTTGGGCTGTCCCTGGGCAAAAATAAGCATTTCTATTTTGTAAAAACAACTAGTACACTTTTGCTGGAAATCGGCATCAAAAAGAAAAAATTTTATTTTCATTATTTCGTGGAACAGAGAAGTGCTAACTGTTCAATTTTATGAAGTCTAAACAAAGTGAAGGAAGTAAATCAATCTATTTTGTTTGTTGATTGTTACACCTTGGCTTTAGTTACAGGGTTGGCCGAATTGGACCCAATGGGTTTTTTTGAAAAAACCCATTTAAAAAACCCCATTATTTAGCCCACTTTTGGGTTTTTTTTAATTTTCTGAGAAGTTTTTAAAAAAATTAATTTAAATACTTTCACAATTTAAACTTCTTTTTTATTTGTTCTTCACCACAGACAATGAATATAAAAAATGAATTTTGAACTTTAATAGTATTTCTTAACTCTTAACGGCATTAAAAAAATACTTCAAAGATTTTAAATAAATGTATTTAACTTTTTTTCTTTAACTGGTCAAAAAATAACTCAAATTATCTTGACCAAGTCCTGTCACGTCTGATTTTCTCAATATGTGTAGATTGTACAGAGGAAACTAATCTAGTTAAAAGGCTTTCATGTGAATTATTTTCTGCTAACCAACACGTCACAAATCTCGAATAAACACAAGGTATATTTTTTAGAAATAAACAGATTTTTCAAACGGTTGACAGAAAACAGAACATGTACAGTATTTTCATTATCTTACGAAAAAGTTTAATATTTCTCACTCTGTACACAGAAATAGAAAAACAGGCAACATAAAATTCAAAGAAATGTCTTGATTAAGCTGGAATTCAGTCAAAAGGGATTTAAACTACTTGAGGTTCTACAGTAGTTTTGCATAACAAAATGAAATACAATAAAGTAAAATGCAAAAAAAAAAAAAAAAAAATGTAGTAATTAAAAACGAACAATAGATTTTATCACTCGAGAAGTAACTTTGCTTTTACTGTTGGTAATAATGAAAATTTAAAAATCTGAAACTTCACCATTCTTGGGTTTTTTCGTCTTTTATACTTTTCTTCTGAAAACGCTGAATTTTAACTAGTTTTCCAGCTTTTTTTACCCGAAGACAATTTTTGCACTTTGTCCATATACTTGCGCTATAATATGCTATAAGTATCCCACATTTTCCCTAAAAAAAGACAAAAAAAAACCACATTTCTTTTTAAAAAACCCAACTTTGGTTGGGTTTTTTTTTGGGTTTTATTTAAAAAAACCCTGGGTCCATAGGCTTTTTTAAAAAAACCCGGGTTTTTGCCAACTCTGTTTAGTTAGTGCTTGCACCACTCACTAATCTAATTTTTCGATATTGTGAAAGTAATGGACAATTTTATTGTAGGGAATCCTATAGCACATGCAGTTTCTGAAGACTTGGTTAAAAATCTCAATTCATAGTTGAAAAGTCCCTCTTCAATATTAGATATGTTTGCTTGTCCGAAATTGTTTCTGTAGTTACAGGTGGATGATCTCAAGCATTTTGTAAACAATATGGATCTGAACAAGACTTTAAAAAAATAAATAGAAAAAAAATAATAAAAGAAAAAACGAGACAAATATCTGATTATCCCGTCCTTCACAAAAAATCTATAATTTCTTACTTGTTTCTCTCAGTCAATCCAACATACTTGTAGTTTTTAACATGAAATCCAAATAAAAACTAACACTGAAAATTTTGTTGATTTTTGTTCCATTTGAAAAAATTTCAGCACAAAATTTTCTTAACATCAAAAAGTATTTAGTTGCATGTTAAACATTTTTCACTGTATTTGTCCTTTTTAATCATTCATATTTTTTATCAACAGATCAAAATGTTACTAATTTATTTATTTTTTAGGGTCAATATTGATGGTCTATTGGTGTATTTTCCATATGATTTCATCTATCCAGAGCAATATTCCTATATGCTTGAGTTGAAACGAAGTCTTGATGCTAAGGTATATGATTGTAGACTTTTTAAAACTGATGAAAGGTAAAATGATAAAATTAACAACAATAAAGCATGAAATTTGCAAATTGTTGTGAACACAATTTTGTAAGTTTCAAGGAGCACCATTTTCAATCAAGGACAGATCCAACTTCTATTGAGGGTGAATGGGGGGGGGGGGGTGTAAGTGTCATTTTTGGGAATAAATAGGGGATTTCAGACAAATTTTAGAGATCCCTAAAAAGTAGCTTTAGGCTATGTTTGATCATTTACGGAGGGGGGGGGGGCTTAACCTCCTCTGGATTAATGCATGGTTTCAATGCAGAAAATTTGTTTATATATAAAAGACAAAAACTCAGATGTTGTTCATTAGGGATGCACCAAGCCCTCCGTATACTGCCTAATCGGCAGACAAACCGAATATTCGCTTCAACCGAATACTAAAATATTCAGCATCCGAATAGTAAACAAATTGAAATAATCGACAATTGGTGAACAAAGATATATTTTTTTTTACTCAATGAATGATACCGTTGTATACAATTTATTCAAATTGTTATTTTCTAATATTATTATGACGTTCAAAGTTATTTTAATGTAAGAGGAATCACTTAGATTTTAAATTTAAATTTTATTGCTTTTCAATTTTTCTTATAACTTATGACACATTGCATTAAATACACCTCATTTAAATATAAAACAGTTACTAAGGAAAAAAAGCTCATAATTGTACGTTATTATAAATATGTAAAGTTGATTACCTGATTGTTTTAAAAAATATGCACCAAAAAACAATATTGTTTCACAATTTTAAAAAGGCAATAAATAAGATATAAAGGTAACACTTGGATAGTAAATTTTGCAATATTTTTTTTTTTTTTTTTTTTGAGTTTTACACATCATATGAAACTTTAGTTGTGTTCTTAAAAAACAAACTAACACAAATGTTTTTGAATAAATTGTAATGTTTAATGGTATGTTGAGTAACTTGGTTTGTTTATTTGTATGTAAGAAAAATGCAAGATACTATGTTGCCATGATCAGTGGCGTACCTAGGGTTGGTGATATAATTTAAATTCAAGTAGTCAAGTTTCATGATAACTATTGAGTAATTCACAAATGCATTCAAGTTAATTCTTTATTAGTTGACACGACATTTATCATAGCTTCATGCACTACTACAACTTATCTATATAACTGGCAAATTTCAGAAATTCAATGAATGATCAGGAATTCGCATTAGGTGCGGTTACAGTATATAAACTAGTTCACGTGTGCAGATCTAATTTACATAAATAATTCTAACACACTGGGCCCGGCTGAACAGAATGTTCAGAACACCAAGAACCCAATAACTTTCATATTAGAGCTTCAAGATGCTCAAAATCAAATTCAAATATTTTTAAACAATTTCAATTGTCTTTTTTTTTTTTCAAAGAATTACTTACCAAACTTCTCAGAAATATCTCAAAATACCTTCAAAAAATAACTTTAAATGAAGAATTTTTTACATTTAAAATTTTTCAAATTTTATCAGAATTTATCAAACAATTCAAATTAACGAAATTGAAAAAAGTTCAAAATTTAGTTTAAACAACAATATTAGTAAACATTTTTTTTATAGCATAAACTTGTTAGTAAGAATATCAAATATTAGTAAACTTTTAACTTTGTACAACAATTAAAAACAAATGTTCACAATAATTTACAATTTTAAATACATGTAACAACTCATTCACATTCTAACTTAACCAGCAACTGAACTGGCCTTTTTAATATGCCTCTTTCCGTTTTAATTTCGCAACTGCGAATTAATCCATCTCTTCCAGTAAAAGTCTTAACAACCTTTCCTAATCTCCACATGTTACGCGGTAAAAGTTCTTCTCTTATTACAACAATATCATTCACGTTTAGTTCTGTTTTAGTTTTGTGGTTTTTCGCACCGTTTACCGATTTTAATTGCAACAAATAGCCTTTGTAGAACAACTTCCAAAATCTATTTAAAAGTCTTTCACGATATTGATACATTTTACACATAATTTTCCTATTACTAGTAGGCACAAAGTCTGTATATTTCACTGGAGGCAAATTTAATGGTTTATTTCCTAAAAGAAAATGAGCAGGTGATAATACCTGGTATTCATGTTGATCATCCTCAATGTACGTCAGAGGTCTGTGGTTTATCACCGATTCTATTTCAATCAAGACAGTTTCCAACTCGTCGGCATGCAGTGAGGAGCGACCAAGTGTTTTTCTTAGCATAGTCTTGACTGATCGTACAAGTCTCTCATAGAAGCCACCCCACCATGCTCCTTTTTCTACGATGTATCTCCACTGTATACCTTTTGCGGCATAAAAGTTCTTTACGTCAGGATGACTTAATACTTGCCACATCTTTTTAAGTTCTGCATCAGCTGCCTTGAATGTTCTTGCATTATCAGAATAGATAACAGAGCATAATCCTTTTCTTGACACGAATCTACGGAAAGCTTGCAAGAAAGATTCCGTAGTCAAGTTTTTAGTTAATTCCAGATGAATACCTCTAGTCACCGCACAGGTAATCAGAAGAATATAATACTTCGTATCTTCGTTTTTAACAAACAGAGGTCCAGCATAGTCCACGCCGATTACATCGAACGGATTTGATTTTTCGATTCTGGCAGATGGCAAAGGGGCTATGTCTTGCTGCATTGGTCTGGAATTAAACCGCTGGCAGATGATACATTTTCTTATAATACGTTTCACATTCTGCCGTCCTCTAACTATCCAATATTTTTCCCGAAGGTACCCAAGAGTACCTGCAATTCCCGAATGGAAAACTTTTTCATGTGCATCTCGCACCAAGATTTCAGTAAAATGAGTTTTTGATGGAATAATAATTGGATGTTTTTCGTAAAAACTCGAAGTCGATTTTTGTAGTCGGCCTCCTACTAACAATATCCCGTCTTCACTGAGGAATGGATTCAATTCACGAATTTTAGAATTTCTACTAATTTGATGTTCTTGTTTTAAACAAGTAATTTCGTCACTAAAATGCTCATGTTGAATTTCCTTTATCAAACTTAACTCTGCAGCGAAAAGTTCTTCAGCTCTTAAGGGACCTATTTTCTTGTCAGCTTTACACCTTACATTATAAATAAATCTTTGTATCCATGCGGTCACCCTAACAGCTCGACTTAGTTTACTATACTTTTCAAGATTCAGAAGACTGTCAGAATTCACCGCAACAGAAGGTAGAACTGTATTTTCAGCAACACATTTCTTCTTTTCTAGCTCCACATCAGAAAGCCCAGATGTCAATGGCATTTTCTTAGGCCAATTGTTTTTTGATTCGGACAACCAATCTGGTCCGGATTGCCATAATTTTGATGACAATAAATGTTCAGCAGAACACCCACGTGACAATATATCACTCGGATTGTCGGATCCACTGCAATGTCCCCATGCATTAAATTTTGTTAAAGATTGTATTTCGGATACTCTATTCTTGACAAATAACTTCCATCGCTCAGGGGCACTTCGAATCCAATGTATTACGATCTGACTATCAGTCCACAAGTAAATGTTTTCTTCTTGAATGGAAAACAAATCTTTTAGATACTTTGCGAGTTTTGATGTCGTTAATGCAGCTAACAATTCTAGTCTTGGTAGTGTGAGTTTTTGTTTAATCGGCGCAATTTTAGATTTTGCCATAACAAATGCTACAGTACAGTCCTCAACCGATCTTAAATACGCTACTGAACCGTAAGCTTTTATTGATGCATCACCAAATATATGCAATTCTTTATTCTTATTATGATTTAGTTCGCAAGGAAAATATTCGCGGCAAATTTCGAATTTCTTTAGAGTTTCTATTTCATCGCACCACTCTGACCACATTTGTTTGCATTCAATTGGAACTTCATCGTCAAGTTCTAAACCCAACTGCCAAAGATTTTGCATTATTAATTTTGCTCTCAATACAAAAGGTGAAATAAATCCTACCGGATCAAAAATAGTAGCGGTTACTTTTAATATGTTTCTTTTTGTGATTATTCTACATTTATTTAGTGTTTCAGACAACTTATCTATATTTAAAAACAATACATCTTTACTATTACACCAGTTAAGTCCTAGTACCTTTAAAGTATCATTGTGCTCTTTCTGTACCTCAACAATTCCATTCTTATCCCAGATTTTTTCAAGCTCTTCTGAATTTGTACTAAATTGACGCAAATTCATTCCCGCTTCTTTAAGGCATGTTCTACGGAATCTGAACCGTAAAAAATGTCATCTACATAAATAAAATTATTTAACATCTTAAAAATCTCTGGATTTTCCACTGACAATTTCTTTATGTGATGTTTTATAGTACATGCGAGAATAAAACTGCTACAAGCAACTCCAAACGGAGCACGAGTCATACGATAATGTTTTATATTTAATTCATTGTCAAAATACAAAAATCGCAATGCGTCCCTATCAGTTTCTACAATCCCAATTTGATGAAAGGCTTTTTCGATATCTGCCGAAAATGCATATTTAAACTGCCTGAAACACAATATCAAATCTAAAATTGAAGGGTTTAAATTTGGGCCAGGTATCAAACATTGGTTTAAAGATACTTCATCATTAACTTTTGATGAGGCATCATACACTATACGGACTTTAGTTTTTGACGCATTTTTTCTTACGACCGGAGAATGCGGCATGTAGTACATTGTATTACCATCGTGACTTTCAACGCCACATTCTTCAATTATTTTGTTCCTTAACTGATCATTTATGATACTATCATAATTTTCCCTAAGCCACTCATCACTAATTAATTTGTTAGATAAATGCATAAGACGCAGTTTAGCATTTTCAAAGTTACTAGCCAAATGTTCATGATTTGACTTCCATAACAAACCAGCTTCATATCTCCCATTTTTGAAATTCAATTCACTTTCAAACTTTTTTATGACCAATTCATCGTTTTTATCATCTTTTTCCTCCAAACCCATATGATCTAAAGCCCAAAATTTTCTCAAACTATCATTAATTGAGCTATGATCCTCGCTTTCACATTGCGTAGCACCAATTGTAAACATAGAAGCACTAGATTGATTTTCCCCGAAAGCTCCAACTAACGACCACCCAAACAATGAAGAAACTGCAAATAACCTTTTACTAATTCGTTTCTTTTGCCCTGTTTGTACTTCCCAACACGAATCAGAACCCAGCAATAATTCTATTTCAGAGGACTCGCCATTATCGGCTAATTGTAAATTTTCCGTTTTCAACATTTCTAAAATACTTCTCGAGGGTACTTTTATAAGCGCTCCAGAAATTGTATCTGTTACAAGGGCTTCAATTGTTATACAACTATTAGGTTCATGCATACTTTTTAGTTTAACTTCGACAACATCATATTCTTTCAATTTACCCTTAATGTATCCAAAAGAATATATGTACAGTTTTTCCCTTCTTATACATTTTAATTTTAATTCCTTTGCTAATCCTGATTTGATGAACGTTTTTTGTGATCCTGAATCAAGCAAAATGCGCGTGATTCGACTTAACAAGCTATTTTTATCTGAAACATGAACAGTACAAGTTTGCAGATATATACCTTTATCAGCAGTTTCAGAAATTGTCTTTGAATTCAGCGACAAAGATGCAATCGCATTTTCTTTATCTTCAGAATCTGAAACAATTTTCCTACAGAACAATTTATTGTGATTTACACTGTTACAAACTTTGCAAGGTGGAATTTTTACCCTACATTTAAACGAAACGTGCCCTTTTCTAAAACATTTATAACAACGCCCTTGATTCTTTAGAATCATCCTTTTTTGTTCATTTGTTTTCTCACATTTTCTAACATCATGAGTATTTTCATTACAATAATAGCAGTATGAATTAGTCATTGTAGTTAGCGCCGAAGTTGTGGGAACACTTCTAGAGTAATTATTTTTATTCTGCGCAAACTCACTATTTGATTTCCTTTTCTTTGAATTTATAATTACATTCGAGGCTTCCAAACTTTCTACCTCTAATCTAATGAAATCCAAAAGCTCCGTGACGTTACTGTTTTTTCGAATTACGTTTTCTATTAAATTCTAAATTCATATCATCAGGCAACAATTTTAAAATAATTGGTCCTAATAGACTCCCATACGATTCTGAAACAATCCCCAATGAGTTCAGACTTCTTATGTTTATTTCACAAGAATCGTAAAGTGTTCTTAAAGCTTTTACATTAGACGAATACTTTACAGGATCCAAATTAAGAAGATTATTCATGTGGGAAGAAATAACTAAATCTACGCGTCCAAACCTTTCTTTAATTAAACCTATACAAGCGTCATAATTCTCATCTGAAAGTGAGAACCCAGATACTGCATTTAACGCAGCTCCTCCTAACAACGATTTCAAATAAGTAAATTTTTCAATCTTTGATAATTCAGAATTATTCCCGATTGCATTTTCAAACGAATTAAAAAATTCCAAAAAATGGCTTGGATCTCCGTAATATTTAGAAATTGAAATCTTAGGCAAACGAATGTTATTTTTTTCCCTCATTTTTGCATGAAACAATGTGGTCACCAGTGGATTGATTTTGATTTTGTACAGCATTTGAAATAGAATCTAATTTCTTTTTAGTTCTAAATTGACATAAACTAATTTTTTCCTCATACTCTAACACGGAACTATATTCCTTTTCTATTTCAGCTTCCTCCCCGACAAAACAATTAAATATCTGCTCATTAAGAATTTTTAACTCTGATTCTTTAGCATTAAGCAAAAATAAATTTTCCTCAATTGCATTTCTATCAAAACTTTCACTTTGCAGACCTGATTCTATACCATTTACAAGTTTAGTTACTGCAATCCGAATTGTTTTTCTAGCAGCTTTAAATTTATTAAGTTCAGCAGCTGTCTTTACTATATCACCTTCTACTGACATTTTTAATCGCTTACCTTTATGAAAAACTCGCACACACCAGTACTATCCAGACGATAGAAAATTCTGTAGGTGTAATTTTATCGAAACGGACGAAAACTGCCATGATGTACAAATCTATTCATTCCGTTGTCAAATTCAACTTAATGCGATATTTCAATCTTCATTCGATACTTCAAGACAGCGTTTTTCAATAATACGCCTGCTTCCAAATTACAACTTCTACTGTTCTGAACTTCATTTATTCCATTCGCATTCGTGCCCCACGTTGGGCGCCAAAAATGATATAATTTAAATTCAAGTAGTCAAATTTCATGATAACTATTGAGTAATTCACAAATGCATTCAAGTTAATTCTTTATTAGTTGACACGACATTTATCGTAGCTTCATGCACTACTACAACTTATCTATATAACTGGCAAATTTCAGAAATTCAATGAATGATCAGGAATTCGCATTAGGTGCGGTTACAGTATATAAACTAGTTCACGTGTGCAGATCTAATTTACATAAATAATTCTAACAGTTGGCAGGAGTGGCTCTCACCAGGGGCACAACAAGCAGAGGCGGCAAATTCGATAAAAAGAAAAGAGGGAGGGGTGATAAAAAAAACTATTGAAAATAATTTATGTATATTTATTTATTTTTTTATTGATTAAATTAGTGAAAAAGAAAAAAATTTAAAAATAAAAACTCTGGATCTAATAGAAAAAAAATCGAAGAGTTTTATCGGGAAGAAGTTTATCCGAACAGATAAATTGCACTTAGAATATATCGAACCCTACCTGTTACGGTAACTCTTTGTGAACAAAGTTTTAGCCAACTCAAATTGTAGGGTTACCACTGGCGACTAAAAAGGAGACTTTTGTGACTATTTCTGACCGTAGGCAACTATGGCGTTTTTTTTTGGTCAAAAATGGCCTAAAAGAGACTTATTTCAGAAAATTGGCGACTTTTTACAATTTTAGGCGACTTCTTTTATAGTTTGTGATATTTATTGGAAAAAAAAGGAGAAAAAGCTATGGGTACAATGTGCTCAACACGTGTGTCGAAAAAATATATTCTCCGTTTCAGATTTCAATCCTTTTGCATCTTGTAAACATTTTGATGTTTTAGACAATCGGAAATTTATTTTGACATATACTATCTTTTATTTTACTTATTTTATGTTTTATTTTTATAAATAATAAATAAATAAATTTTTGGAACCATGCCAACATTTAACTTATTCGCCGTGGATTATTTTTCCGGTATTTGAGATTTCAGTCTTTTTGCATCTTGAAATTATTTTTATAATTTTGACAATCAGGCATAAGTTTGATTGTATGCTACCTTAGATTAACTTATTTTGGTTTTATTTTAATAACTAGCAATTTCGATGACGAATAGATGCTACTTCAGTTTAAAGAGCAATTAAAATCTCAACTCCTTACTATTAATTCAAAAATAAAACAATACAAAACCCTCATTAGACCAATCATTTTGTATGGTAGTGAGACATGGGCAATTAAAATAAAAGAAAATTGACTGCTCATTTTTAGTCTAAAATTTTGGGCGGATACTAAATGAAGACTAATTATAAGAGACTCTTTGACAAAATAGAGATGTAGAAATAATAAAAGAACTATTAAAAAATGGCGTTTGGTCATACAAGTCATATAAAAAATATCTATAGAAAATAAGAAAGTTGATAGAATCAAGATAGACTTAGAAGGAGAACAAAAAATTGTAAAAAGATAATTTAAAAAAAAAACAGCAGAGAGAGGAATAAATCAAATGTAAAACAATATCGATTGAACAACTCAAAAGACGAGGCAGAGGTGATTGCACAGATAAGAAACCCAAAATACGGAAACCTAGAAATAAGTTAGCTTGTTTTCATTTGTTGTACTGTACTGTTTACACTTTGACATGTTGCTTGACTACGAATTTGTTTTAAAGCTGTCAAGTTGTCAAGTCAACTGCTTATACCTTTTATCAAAGACTGACCTAAGTTAAGATGTATTCCCCTTCATTCTTTAGTTCGATTATTTGCAGATAAGTTCCTGAGACACAGAGTGAGTTTTCTTTACTATTAAAGATGTCTAAGCAAGTACTCCGTCAATGATATTAAAAGAAAAAGAGAAATTTCTAAAGCGGTAGAATCAGTGAATCCGAATTTGAAACTAATGAAGATATGCATTTTTCCTAAAGTAGAATCAGCTCTATTCAAGTGGTTTCAGCAGTATCAAAATCAAAACTATGCTTTTAATTTTTTTTCTCTCAATATTTTTGATTAAACTGCATATTGTGCTTAAAAACTTTTTAAGTTTGTAATTTTGTCTGTTATAGGTACATATTATATAAAATATTCGATGGTTTTTAATATTTAAATGTCCAAAACCGAAACTAGCAGTAGGTCGAACTTCAGATAAGAAGAAAGTTTTTCTTCAGTCCCTTTAGATTCGAGTTATCGCGAATTGACTGTATATATAAGCATAATGTAGTTGGTTATTACATATTGGAGGAGAGAAAAAAACATCGAAAGAACTGGGGAAACAGGATTTGTTGCATATTTTTACTCCAACATAGTTGATGCTTTTATATAAATTACCTTTATTTCTGCATAATTTACCTTTATGAAAGCATAATAAATATGTTGTTAAAATCCTTTTATAGTTCATTAAAGAAATTGCATTTTACCCCTAAATATAACTGATTCTACAGCAATTAATCTACAAATGTGGTAAAATCTTAATGTTTATCCTCTTTTTGTCATTAATGTTGAAACATTCTAGAGTGATTGGCTATTCATAGCAGCTAATTGCTGAGGCAGTACAAAAAAAGAGAAAATGAAAATATTAGTAACTACATAAATTATATAGCAATAAGTTGTTTTTCGAAATAGTAGTTGTGTAGTTTTCTTGCAAAAAAGATAACTACAACTGAATTACGAACGCTATGAAACGTTTCTTTACCAGTGTTGCTTAAGTGACATGTTTTAATTCATCCATCTTTACAGGGCCATGGACTTTTAGAGATGCCTTCTGGCACTGGAAAAACACTCTCCCTGCTATCTCTGATTGTTGCTTATCATAAGGTTGGTTTGATTTTGCATATTTTGTTTTAAATTTAATTTGTCAAAAAGTTTTTGGTGGTTTTCTGTTAAAAGTGCATTGCTTGGCGGATTTTTATCTTGGTGTCAATAATGGATTATTGGTTGATATATTTATTTCATTATTTTATGTTTTGATACAGTTTTCTTTTTAATGTTTATATTTTTGGCAGATTATTTTATATTTTGATGGAAATTTTCATGTGATGTTAATGACTCAATGTATTTTTATATTTCCTTTAAAAAAATATGCTGAATTATACTTTTCATATTCACACACGTATTCTTTTTCTAGGCCCATCCTGCCGAAGTGACCAAATTAGTTTATTGCTCTCGAACAATTCCGGAAATTGAAAAGGTATTTTGTTGCATTCATTGTATGGATGCGTTCATTGTAATCCTTCGTTTAGAGGATGTCATGCGGCTGATGAAAGCTCAATTCATGTGCTATGTGAATGTGACTTCTACTCTGCGCAAAGATTTGAGCGCTTGGTATACCGCTATGTAGATCCCTGGGAACTGCCTAGAATTTCGGCTAGGCAACTGCTGAAATTTATTTCTGTTACTGGGCTCCTTTAGTAGTCCAAGCAGGGATAGTACAATAGACCTGAGGTCTCAGTGCTTGCGCTAGTTTCAAGCGCCCCCCTTTTCACTTCATACTTCATGGTCATTTTTTAAAGGAAAAACAAGAGACTATTGAATCAATTTATTATAAGTAAAATTATAAACAATGCATTGTAGTTTACCTGTTAATTTAGTTCCTTTTGTTTTTCTATTTTTTCTTAGCGAGTTCTTCAACAATTACATAGATCATATCATTTTTTACTATATCTCCTCAAATGGAAGTGATAAAGGATCACTTTTGTTGTGCATATTCCTGCTGAAAATAGGTGTTTAATAAAGTATGAAAGAATATTCTACAGTATAACCTAGATTTAGCTATTGTCAAGAGACTGGAAAGAGTTATCTTTACTAATAATAAAGCTGAAAGTCTCTCTGTCAGTCAGGATCTCTGTCTGTCTACCAGGATCTCTGTCTGTCTGTCAGGATCTCTGTGACGCGCATAGCGCCTAGACCGTTCGGCTGATTTACATGAAATTTGGCACAAAGTTAGTTTGTAGCATGGGGGTGTGCGATTTTTCGCACACCCCCATGCTACATAATTCTCGATGCGATTTTTCGAAAGTTCGATGTGGTTCTTTTTCTATTCCAATTTTAAGAAAAAAATTATCATAAGATGGACGATTAATTTACGAAATTATCATTATGTGGAACCGTAACATGGGCACAAGCCAATTGGCTAGATACGAAATTATCATAATGTGGAACCGTAGCATGAGTACAAGCCAATTGGCAAGAGAATTCACCATACATTATTTGTAAATATACAAGCGAACCAAAAGAACTTTTAATTTTTCTATTACGGGCAAAGCCGTGCGGGTACCACTAGTTGTTAAATAGGGGAGCATAGACATTGAATGCAGTCAAATTCAGACCAGTGGAATGTATCATTAAATTGAGGAAACCTTTAATTGGGTATCGTTTAATCGAAGTTACACTGTAGATGAAGTTCATCAAGTAGTTGCCTACTGCTTACTCAGTATTGCCTTATTTTGTTTAAGAAATAATTTTTTGGCGGGAACTTGTGTGTTTCAAATATTCACTTATGTATGAAGAGCATACATTTTCTTTAAACTGGAATCTGCAATGACTTTTTATTACAGGTTCTTCAGGAACTGCGCCGTTTACTTACTTACATTGAGAAAGAAACAGGCCAAGTCAATAAAATTGTAGGCTTATGTTTGAGTTCTCGAAAAAATCTCTGCTGCCATCCACAGGTAATCTTTGTTTTATAATTTTAAGGAAAAAACATTTTGTACATGTTGCTGATTTTTTTTTTTAACACCCATCTTTTTTTAACGACTTGCTGTATGATTTATTCATTTTATTAGTGTAATGAAAGTAGAATGAATTGTTGAATGTCAGGGGAATCTTAATTTGACCATAAAGAATCTCTAAAAAGTTTCAAATCACATTTTCTTTCCCTTGCAAAATCTAATTGCTGATAATATCCTTTAAAAAATACTATACCCCTTTTCTGTTAACTACCCAAGAAAACAATTAATTCATTATGAATTTATGACAAAACTGCCAGATACAACTTAGCCCATGTGATAATGCTTAATACCAAGAAAAGGATGGAAAACTGCTTGAATCATTCCGTATTTGTATTGTTAAGAGTTTGTGATACAACTTCAAACTTTCTTGAGATGACGACACAGTTTTTTGAGAAAAGCACAGGAGATTTATTTACAGGAAATGTAGTTACAATTGCTAAATCAATCGTCAGCAATTAAGCAAATATCAAATAACACCGTAAACTCAACGTTTACACGTATTTACATCCAAATACTCAACAACACAATGCAAAATGCCTCACAATAAACAGCTAATACACACTCAGCGCAACCGCGCTCAGTCGAGACTGACTTTTTATCTGGCGGCACGGCTATTTATAGACATCGAAAGAAAAGTTTCCACAAAATTTGAAATGCTTCTCGATTTTCTTTTTTTTATTCATTCACGAATCTTATCAATAAAAAATAGGGGACCGTATACTTCAGGCGAATGTTAGGGGGCTGTATGTACATTTCACGAAACTATTTACAGGTTACGTTACTACAATAATTTTAGATGAAAGATAATGGAATAAATGCCCAGTTTAGCCAGATTACAACAAATTAATCATAAAAATAATTACTATTTACAGAATTTGTAACAATATTAATTTCATACAGATTACAAGTTTTTGATTGAAAGTGAATTATGAGTGTCATGATTGGCAGATTAACCTTTGGGGGAAATGTGTTATGAGAACTCAAAAAGTGTTTTTACACCACCTATTTAGTAGCTATTGAAAATACATGTTCTGCAGTAGCTTGAAGTTTCAGGTGTCTAATTGTTTCAATCAGGTTTAAGTTCAGGCTTACTTTCCTTTCAACTAATACAAACTTCTTTGTTTGTTTACCAGGTCAGCAGAGAAAAGGATGGAAGAATAGTTGATGGCAAATGCTTTGCTTTAACAGCTTCTCATAAGCGCAGTATGGCTGCTGTTGATCCAAATGTAGATATTTGTGCCTACTTTGAGGTGAGTTGTTGATTGTTATTATGTATTCATAAAATAAATAAATAAACAACTTAAAATAATTTACTTTTATAAAAAAAAACTTATAAGCACATGTTATAATCTTAAAATTTTGTTCTGATACTAGAAAGTAAAGGTACAAGTTCTAAAACAACTCTTGTTATTAAAAAAAAAAAAGCCACAAAAGGTTCAGTAAATTTAAAACAACTAACAATAATAGAAAAATACACCTGCTGAGGCTCAAATTCGACTTTATTGTATGAATTGCATTGGTTTAACTTTTCCCTATACAATGTCAGGGGTGCCCCTTCCCTAAGAGCAAGGATGCAACCCCTCTAAATATCACAAAGACTGCCTCCCCCCCCATAAAAGCAAGAGCCTCTCCCAAAATGAGATAAATACCAGTCAAAACACCCCCACCCCCCTAAACATTTCAATGGCACAGTCTGCTCCATGACCCCTCTAGGTGGGCACCCCTGCCAGTGTTAGTAATTCTGAAATGAATTACATTCACTCTTATAATGAATAACATTGGATTGGTTATAGCTAAAAGCATATTACTGCATTAATGCAGAAAATGCATTGTTGTCATCAAAACCATTGACAGTCTAGGCACAGAAGAAGATAGACATTTTTTTTTAAAAACATGCTAAATCACAATTGTTTTAAAATCAAATTTTTATGTAAGTGAAAACTTTAAACAAGCTTTTCCTATTTGGCCCCCTAACTTAAGAGGTTATACAGTATCTCAAAAATGATGAAACGATCAAAAAAATTTCATTGCTTATTTCAAAACTAAAGACTATTCTGAACACAGGGGACAAGTTTCATTGCTGTAGTTCAAATATTTAAAGAGTTATGAGTGGTTTTAGGCCATGCTCGCTATGCGTTCTTATGCAAAAGAAAAACTTTAAATTGCTTTTTCTCGATGATGGTTTTTTTTGTGTTTTCATGTCATTAGAATCCCTAAGGATTTTTTTCTATTGAAGATACAGCTTTAAAGTAATACTTTTTGCAATTGGGATAACATATTTGACAAAACTGTGCATTGGATAAGCATTTTATAAATTACTCAAGTGTTTAAAGTATGTTAAACCTTTAAAAACCAAATTTTTTTTAAAAAAACTTTGATTTTTTACATAATTAATCACAGAAAATTTTCTAATGAACTCATAAGCAAATGAATGCAGATTTTTAGAGATTATTATAGTGATCGTTTAGCAAAAAAGTTTTTTAAATTAATGCAAAAATAAAATAGCCTTAGGGATTTTAAAAAATTGAAAATTTTCTCAATTTTTTGAATTTTTAAAAAGTAGGCAATATTTTTAAATTTTGAAAATAAAATATTGATTAAGAAATAAGTATGCATGTTATGGTTTCAAAGAAATATAAAATTTACTTAAATTTAAAAAAAATGTTTGAAAGGTACTGTGACCCCTTAAAATGATGTTTACGTAGGTATTCAGTGCAATTTCAGTTTTTAAATATATTTTGTTCCTTGCTTTCAGGCTTTTGATAGAAATGGAAAAGAATTTCCTCTACCGGCTGGCGTATATGATTTGGTATGATTTTGTACTGATAAAAAAAATCTCTTCTGAATTTTTCTTATTCCTATAGGAAAACCGATTTTTATCATTTTGTTTGCTTATTTTCATAGGATGATTTGAAGGATTATGGGAAGAAAAACGGATGGTGCCCATATTTTTTGGCTCGACATGCTGTAAGCTGTATTATGATTCAATGTTTTAATTATTTTTTAAAGTTAAAATTATTTCTATGCAATCATTATTAATTTTTGCAATGAAAAGAATATAGTTCTTTATGCACTAATTATTTTCTAGAAACTCATAGTCTTTATTAAAAGGAAATAAAAAAAAAGAAAGATATATTTGCATATAATATACAGTACCCGCCACTATTAAAAAAATCACTGGATTATAAAAGCAGCCGTTTTTTAAAATCAAATCTGAAAGAACAGAATCATTGCAGTATCAAAGCATTTTAAAATCATCCTTTAATAAAACCTCTATCGCCGTTTTATAAAACCAAACTTTTGGACATCATATGTAAAAAATTAATGAAGAAGCACCAAGGAGTGAAGGAATCGGTTTCAGAAGTTGAGGAAATCTCATTGCCAAATTTTCCTTGAGGATATACAACGAACTTTAGAGCAACGAGAAAAATATAATGTTGAAAACATTTTGTAAACTTTCAAACGATATTGAATCTTTGCTCTCCAATTCTGTTAACCAAACAAATTTACTCCAATATTTTAAGACCTTTGTGCAAATAAAAAGAATTACCTCAGGTTTAGTTAAAATGACGATTGTATGTTGAGTAATTCATTCCGTTATTAGAGAATTTAAACTTCAAAACCATTCATTTTTTTTAAATGTAGGCACGCCGGTTTATAAAATCAGCCGCTTAATAAAATCAAATGTTCTCAGAACGAATGTGATTTTAATAAACGGCGACCACTGTATATATTAAACTTCTGTATGGCTTATTTTACATAACTGTTTTGCACTATGCCTGTTGTATTAATCAGATTAAAATTATTCAATTAATAAATGTAAAACTATTCTTTCTTATGTTTCATCAATCTCCAGAATAGTATGCAGTACTGTTCTGATTACATTGCAATCTGGGCTTGCTGTATACTCTCACCAGATTACGTTGAATTGCAGCCTAATGATTGAGGTTTAAACCTGTTCAATGGCAGGCAAATGAAACAGGCAATTTGATGAAAATTATTAATATTTAGCTATAAAAATACAAAATATATTGTTTTTTACTATAACTAAAAGTACAAAATAAAACAATATTTTATACAAAACAGAAAAAGTATTTATGCTTAATATTATGAAATACTTGAAGAATATTGTAACAATTAATATTTTAAAGCCTCATGAAAAATTTCAAAGCACGGATCAATGAGCATTGCTCATTTTACTCTCATAGGTAGTGCGCATTTTACGCTCATAGGTAGTGTGTCTTTTATTGTGCTTTGAGCAAACGACACATCTCCGTCTAAGTTCTTTGCCTTCTTTTTCAGCGTATGAATTTAGAAAGTAACTACTGTATGAGGAACTCCAACAAAAATAATTTGTAGATTCAATGTAACCCAAAAGATACATAGATGGATCAATCATAAATTTAGATATTTCCTCCTCGGAAAGATGACGTGTTCACCATGGATACAAAGGAGTCTAAAAGTAAAACCCCTTGCTAGAATATCTCCCATGAAATTCCATTATAAATGAAATCAAAACTAGAAATGGCCACTTCAAATTGAGTATACATTTCCCTTTTTACTTGCTAGCACATGTTTATTTTCATTCACGAAATCCAATAAATCACAGACACTTGACGAACCCAATTCTGAGGTCAGAGAGAGAAATACTAATGTTGGAGACCAATCATTTGAACGGAACATGAATAAGTAACGCCATCTGATAGTAAACATTTCGTTCGGAAACTAACCCGCAAATGTGTGTTGTTCGGATTTTTGAGTAGGATGCATTCGGATGGGTGGAGCAGCTGTCACTGATGAAGATTTGTGTCGTCTTTCTTCCCGAATGGATTAACTGTCATGATATGAGCATATTGTAATGAACTGTTATGGGTTTTTTTTTTTTGTTTTTTGTTTTTATTTTATTTTATTTTTGGCATTTTAAGTATCACTGTTGATTAAACAATGACTTTGCCATTTTTCTTCAGAGAAACTAAGAGATGTTTCAGAAATAGTCAAAACCAACATGGTTTGTATTCATTTACAGTTTTAAAAAGAAATCACGTGATCAAACTTCCGGGTGTTGCCAAACCTTACGGTTAAACAAACCAGTTATTTGATGCTTGTAAGACAAGTGTTAAGTTTATTTAGATTTTTATTAACTTGAAGGTGTTCCATGAAAAAAAAGCATAAAACGTTTTTATTTCCTCAAATTTAATGAGTTATAATCTGATCATGTTTCACTTAAGTTTATGCTTTTGGTTATTAACTTGATCCTTTGTTTACTAACTCAATTTCTAATCGCTATTTGTTCCTTAGCCACACCTTTTGTTGCTTTATAAGTTCACCTATTGTCATTTCTTTGGTAAACCAAATGTCATCTCAAGCATTTAATTCCTTTCAGCACATCTTTTGTTTATTTTTCTATCCATATTTTCTCTTTTGAACTGTCTTGTGTTTTCCTTTGGACTTCAAATACTATAAAAATATATTACTAGACATATTAATGTATTCATATTTTTCTATCGCTTTATGCGATTTAGATCTATAAACTTTTAATTATTCTAGAACTTGAATATTAATTGTTTTATCATAATTTCTTGTTCTAAATGGTATTTTATGTTCAAACTTTCAGATCACCCAAGCTACCATTGTTGTGTACAGTTACCACTACTTATTAGACCCAAAAATTGCTGATTTAGTTTCAAAAGAAATTTCTAAATCATCAGTTGTAGTTTTTGACGAGGCACATAACATAGGTATTCAATTGTTTCATAATAATTTTCTAACACATAATCTCTGAACTTTTTGAAGTTAAATTGTTATTTTCATCATGCGTCTTCTACCGTGTAGGAAATTGATATTGTATCGCAGTTTGAGATATGAAACAGGATACAATATCATAAATCACGTCAAAAGTTTTGCAATGCAAACAATTAATTAATTTTATTTAATAAATAAATAAATAAATTTAATATTTTCGAATTTCAGTTTTATTAATAAACAGAGTGCAAATGGTTAAAATTGTTTTAAAGGTACAAATTTAATTTTTTGAAATTTTCTTACCCTAAGTATTCCTGTATTTGTAGAACCACCTATTTGCACCAGTATTTATATTTTGTAAAAGATAAGTGATAAAAGTTTGTAAATGAAGTCATTGTTCAAAACTTTTTAAATACACACATTAACTATTACATTTCTTTAAAAATGTATGTTTTCTCGTTGAAAATACAATTTGGCAATTTCCTAAAACTGCTCCTCAAGTTTTACAGAACTGCTCCTCAATATCAGAATTAGAGGAGCAGTACTGCCACTCAAAATGAAATACTTATTTTCCATGCTGGTCTTCTATTTATTATTAATATTATTAGTGTTTCAATTTTTTATTCATATGCTAGTACGAGTGTTTTTTTTTTTTTTTTTTCAAGGTCCGATCGATCACAAAATGAAGATCACAAAGATAATGAAAACTCTTTTATTTGGAATATGTACGTACACCTTCCACTTCTCGACATAGTCGCCGCTCCGATTAAAACACTTGTCGTAGCGTGGTACCATTTTTTAGATACCCTCGTCATAGAAGGCAGCGGCCTGTGATTTTAGTCTGTAATTCTGTACGCTAATTTGTGGCTCAGTGTCGTAGCCAAACGTCTGTCTTCCTAGCCAGCCTTTCATGTGACCAAAGAAATGGTAATCGGATAGCACCAAGTCTGGACTGTATGGACAGACAGGTCATGGAAATCCTGGAAAGTCATGGAAAAAAAATAAACAAATTTCAGACCTGGAAAAGTCATTGAAAATTCTTATTTTCAAAAAAGTCATGGAAATTTATTTCAAGTCATGGAAAAATGTCTTTAGTAGTAAGAAAGCAACAATTGCTAAAAGAGCGCAAGAAATATTGAGTGATTTAGTAATATTGCATATAAATTGAACAATCTCAAAAACAAATCCGAGTTTCGGGATCCAATTTCATCCGTTTCTGTAACAGCCGCTCACCTTTTTTTGTGATGTGATTTTACTACTGGGGCATTACTAATTTTGAACCCACCATCATTTTCAGTACTTCTTATATTTTATATTCTATAGTAGTGGATTCGCAATTTCTTGATTTTGCCACGCCCCCTCAAAAAGTGTAATTCAGTTGCTTCCGAGTTCGTTTCAACTACTTGTAAAAAGTTCATTATTAAATTTATCAGAATTTATCTTGATAGGTTGAAGGTTTTAAAATGAAGACTTTAGTCAGGCAATAGAACATAGAAATAGGGGAATTCTATTACTCTAAAACAGTAGTGCCCAACATATAGCTCGCAAAACTGATCCTTTTAGCCAGCTGAAATATCTGGTTTGGAAAAATGAATTTACTGTAAAAAGTGGCTTTACTTTGATGAACGAATATGCTGTCCAGTTACATGAGTGATTAGATGCGCTATTGACATCAAAGGGCAATGTTTTTATGAAGTAAATTTATTACTTTAAACTTATTCAATTTTTATCCCATTCATTACTATTCTGCCCTATTTATTAAATATTTATTAGACATTTAAACATCAGTGTATTGCATTCATTATATTTTTATTTTACTTGAATTTATGTGATGAAGACAAATAAGAATGATTTATTACTTTCAGCAGTATGCACTGATATTTTTTCAGTCACAAGTAAGTGCTCCAATGAGGTAATGGCACTCATGTAAAAGTTTTTCTAATGTCCGTTCCCGAAAAAATTGGCAAGTTTGACATTAAATAATACTATTCTCTTCGTATAACAAGGTTATGAAAATTTTTATGAAGTCTTGGAAAAGTCATGGAATTTTTTTATCCAAATTGAGTATGAACCTTGTATGGAGGATGGTCAAACACTGTCCAGTGAAACTGCTGCAGGAGGTTTTTCGTTAAAGCAGCAGTGTGTGGGCGCACATTGTCGTGCAGAAAGACAATGCCTGATGATATCTTTCCTGTAGGTTTGTTCTGAATTGCCTTCCTTCAGCATTCAGAAATTGAATTATAGCATGCACTTCACACTTAGCAGGAGATGCAGTTTTTTGGGGCATGTTTCCTCGTTCACTGTGTGCTCCAGAATAACCACAGCGACCTGATGCTCTGCACAATCTTACTGGAGAGACTGGGCAACAAATCTACACACATAGTCATCGGTTTAACTTTCTGGTTTTCACTTCGCGATCGATCAGACCTTGAAAAAAAAAAATAACCCCCGTATATTACTAGAAATATACTACTCATATGTGAGTATATTACTAGAATGATAAAATCTATAAACAAAACAGCTGTCATAATTTAATGTGAAGTGTTATATGACTCCAAAGGTGCCTGTAAGAACGACTCATGTGATTCAACCAGATTAGAGCCTTGTGGTGCAAACTTTGTAATAAGCACCTCTTAATATTATGAGTTTAGTAATAACGTGCTACGCAGAGGGTGGATTTGTAAATAGACATTGGAGAGGCTTAAAAACTCTTTTTCTCACTCATTAGTTGAGTACTAGTTTAATGTCTGTACCAGCTAAAATGCATTACCATTTTCTGGGGTGCCATGAGCAATGACCCCACCCACTCCATCCAAGAGCACAGGGGTACCTATCCCTCCACCAGCAATGATGCCCTCCCCCTAAACACCAAAATCCCTCTTGAGTGGACGCCCCTCCCCTCCACAAAAAAAGAGAAAAATAGCCCTGCAAACCACCCTCCCCCCCTAAAAATTTCAATGGTGCAGCCTGCTCCATGACCCCCTAGACAGTACCTCCGAAGAACAAGACTTCCTCAAATAATTCCAAGATCCCTCTGAAGCACCCTCCCAAAAATTTTAAACATTCAGGTTGCACCATGACCCCCCATGAACATGCTTGTAATGTGTTTAAAATGTATCCAATTTTTTATAAGAATTTTAACTGCACCTGTGTGTGTCTACATTGTATTGATAATTTTCAAACAACTTTTAAACTAGACATTAAAATGTTATAACATTATTTAATTAGTTCCTTAAATAATCGAGAGTAATCTTTTATTTAAGAATTTAAAAAATCTTTTTTTTCAGACAGTGTTTGTATTGATTCTATGAGTGTAGATATAACAAAAAGAACTATTGAGAGGAGTCATCATGGCATTCAAATACTGGAAAAAACTGTAAATAAGTGAGTTAATGATTAAAACCCAGTTCAGATTTTAGAATAATAATATTATGTGAAAAACAATTTTCGTTTCACACTTTTTTTTTCTTTTAGAATTAAAGAAACTGATGCTAAAAAATTAAAAGAAGAATATCAAAGAATGGTTCAAGGGCTAAAAGATGTAGGCATCGCCAGAGAAACCGATATTGTTTTATCCAATCCAGGTAATTTTAAATCACACAATTTTTATCCATTCAGTCTATTTTTATGATGATAATTATGTATAGTGCTCTAAACAAAGCAATTAATTAATTGAAACTTGCAAACTAGTATTGTTGTTCTGTTACAATAAAATTAATTTTAACCCCCAACACACAAAGGAAGGGGGTTATAAGTTTTTACTTTCTTCTATATCTAATATATAGAAGAAAGTATTGGATTCGTGCAAATTTTCGAATTTCGAATTTTGACGGATTCGAACGTTTTGAGATGTGCTGCGTCCATTTCGACCATTTTTACTTTCTTCTATATCTAATATATAGAAGAAAGTATTGGATTCATGCAAATTTTCGAATTTCGAATTTTGACGGATTCGAACGTTTTGAGGTGTGCTGAGTTGATTTCGACTATTTTTGGAAAATGTCTGTCTGTCTGTGTGTGTGTATGTGTGTATGTGTGTGTGTGTATGTATGTGTGTCACGTCTGTGTGTGACCAGTTTTTTGTGGCCGCTCTACAGCAAAAACTTCCGCATGAAATCGAACGAAATTTGGTACACATATGTGCCCGTATGTGAACATGTGCCCATTGGTTTTTGGCGCGAATTCCTCCAAGGGGGGGTGGAGCAATGGGACTTTTTTTTGAGTTACGCGTGCTTGCTATTCCTCAGGAAGTAACTGGCGGAATCAAACAAAATTTGGTCCATATGTTGCCTTTAACAGGAACAGGTGCTGATTCAATTTTGGTGTCAATAACTCAAACGGGGGTTGAGCTATAGAACGTTTTTTTGTCGTCAATTGTGACTGCTGTATCTCAAGAAATAATGAACGGAATGAAAGAAAAATTTATCGGCAAGTAGCCCTTAGTGGGTATAAGAGCTGATTTTATTTTGGTGTCAACAGCTAAAAAGGGGGTAGCGCAATCGCCCGTTCTTTTTTTCCATTGTGAGTGCCTTATCTCAAGAAGTAATGCTACGTTCTGGTTGAACTTTGGAATATATGTGAATCCATACGTAAACAGGCTTTGGTTCAATTTTGACGCCAATCGCTCCAAGAGGTGTTGATTTTTTTTTTTTTTTTTTTTTTTTTTTTTGCGAATAAAAATAGCTTTATTAATGCAACAATAAGAAAGATAAATCGTAATAGATTGTCGTCTGCGCATTTCTCGTGATTTTAATTGTATGGAAATGATCGGAAATATTATCTCAATGATTTAAAATTTTTAACTGTTGCCATCTTATGTTTGTTAACAAATAAAATATTTGTAATTAATTCAAGCAAGGCTTTTAAAATAACTTTCAATTTTCGCTCTTTGCTTTGCTTTTGCAATAATTCAGACATTGGGATGTTCGTCAAGTTTTTGCATGTGTAATTTTGTTTTTGTTGGGAATATTGCTTCCTCGTCAAGCATGGGGAGGGATCAGAAAAAAAAAAAAATATATAGAAGAAAGTTTCGTGATGGCCACAACATACTAGTTATAATTTTTACTTTCTTCTATATCTAATATATAGAAGAAAGTATTGGATTCGTGCAAATTTTCGAATTTCGAATTTTGACGGATTCGAAGGTTTTGAGGTGTGCTGAGTCCATTTCGACTATTTTTGGAAAATGTCTGTCTGTCTGTGTGTATGTGTGTGTGTATGTGTGTATATGTGTGTGTGTGTATGTGTGTGACCAGTTTTTTGTGGCCGCTCTACAGCAAAAACTACCACATGAAATCGAACGAAATTTGGTACACATATGTGCCAATATGTGAATTTGTGCCCATTGGTTTTTGGCGCAAATTCCTCCAAGGGGGTGGAGCAATGGGACGTTTTTTGAGTTACGCGTGCTTGCTATTCCTCAGGAAGTAACTGGCGGAATCAAACAAAATTTGGTCCACATGTTGCCCCTAACAGGAGCAAGTGCTGATTCAATTTTTGTGTCAATAGCTCAAATGGGGGTTGAGTTATAGAACGTTTTTTGTCGTCAATTGTGACTGCTGTATCTCAAGAAATAACGAACGGAATCAAACAAAATGTTTTTGACAAGTAGCCCTTAGTGGGTATAAAAGCTGATTTTATTTTGGTGTCAACAGCTAAAAAGGGGGTAGCGCAATCGCCCGTTCTTTTTTACCATTGTGAGTGCCCTATCTCAAGAAGTAATGCTACGTTCTGGTTGAAATTCGGAATATATGTGAATCCATACGTAAACAGGCTTTGGTTCAATTTTGACTCCAATCGCTCCTAGAGGTGTAGATTTTTTTTTTTTTTTTTTTTGCGAATAAAAATAGCTTCATTAATGCAACAATAAGAAAGATAAATCGTAATAGATTGTCGTCTGCGTATTTCTCATGATTTTAATTGTATGGAAATGATCGGAAATATTACCTCAATGATTTAAAATTTTTAACTGTTGCCATCTTATGTTTGTTAACAAATAAAATATTTGTAATTAATTCAAGCAAGGCATTTAAAATAACTTTCAATTTTCGCTCTTTGCTTTGCTTTTGCAATAATTCAGACATTGGGATGTTCGTCAAGTTTTTGCATGTGTAATTTTGTTTTTGTTAGGAATATTGCTTCTTCATCAAGCATGGGGAGGGATCAGAAAAAGGAAAAATATAGAAGAAAGTTTCGTGATGGCCACAACATACTAGTTGGAAAATGTCTGTGTGTGTGTGTGTGTGTGTGTCACGTCTGTGTGTGACCAGTTTTTTGTGGCCGCTCTACAGCAAAAACTACCGCATGAGATCGAATAAAATTTGGTACACATATGTGCCCCTATGTGAACTTGTGCCCATTGGTTTTTGGCGCGAATTCCTCCAAGGGGGGTGGAGCAATGAGACGTTTTTTGAGTTACGCGTGCTTGCTATTCCTCAGGAAGTAACAGGCGGAATCAAACAAAATTTGGTCCATATGTTGCCATTAACAGGAACAGGTGCTGATTCAATTTTGGTGTCAATAACTCAAACGGGGGTTGAGCTATAGAACGTTTTTTGCCGTCAATTGTGCCTGCTGTATCTCAAGAAATAATGAACGGAATGAAAGAAAAATTTATCGGCAAGTACCCCTTAGTGGGTATAAGAGCTGATTTTATTTTGGTGTCAACAGCTAGAAAGGGAGTAGCGCAATCGCCCGTTCTTTTTTTTCATTGTGAGCGCCCTATCTCAAGAAGTAATACTACGTTCTGGTTGAAATTTGGAATATATGTTAATCCATATGTAAACAGGCTTTGGTTCAATTTTGACGCCAATCGCTCCAAGAGGTGTTGATTTTTTTTTTTTTTTTTTTTTTGAATAAAAATAGCTTTATTAATGCAACAATAAGAAAGATAAATCGTAATAGATTGTCGTCTGTGTATTTCTCGTGATTTTAATTGTATGGAAATGATCGGAAATATTACCTCAATGATTTAAAATTTTTAACTGTTGCCATCTTATGTTTGTTAACAAATAAAATATTTGTAATTAATTCAAGCAAGGCTTTTAAAATAACTTTCAATTTTCGCTCTTTGCTTTGCTTTTGCAATAATTCAGACATTGGGATGGTCGTCTAGTTTTTGCATGTGTAATTTTGTTTTTGTTGGGAATATTGCATATTGTCAAGCATGGGGAGGGATGGGGGGAAAAATATAGAAGAAAGTTTCGTGATGGCCACAACATACTAGTTTGTGTCTGTGTATCTGTCTGTGGCACTCTAGCGCCTAAACGGATTTACCGATTTTGAAAAAAAAAATTGGTTGAAAGGAGAGTTGATCGAGAGTGTTCTTAGCGTTCTTAGTTACGTCTCAGGATGACATTAATTAACGAAGATATTAATTAAAAACCTCTAAAAGGTTTTTTGTGATTTTTGCAGGTAAAATAGGTTGAAAATTTTTAAATTTAGTGCCAAAATAAAGAGTAGTTTTTTCTGTGTCTGATAGAATGTGTTTAGAATGTCCATGTTATGTAGGATTCGAATTATAACACTTTTTAAAGCAGATTTTAAATATGGCTAGCCTTTATTCAGCAATTAGTTAAAGAATTCATTGTTGACCGACAAGAAAATTAAAAGCAATCATTCAGTATAGCGTGGCCAATGAAATTCATGAAAGCTGAATTATATATTTTTGTTTATCTATTTATTTTTCAGACAGTAAATCTTTTTGCATCTTGTTGATTCTTTTCATTTTTGTGTAATTAATTAATCATTATTTTATTTTATTTCGTTCCCCCCCCCCCTTTTTTTTTTTTTTTTTTTGCAGACAAAAAATGTTTTTGCTTCTTATTGGGGTTTCTTCTTGCATATGTTATTTATGGGAATTTTGTTCCATTGCACAGTTTAGAAAGTTTGAATTAAATCATTGTGCATATTTTAAGTAAATAAATCACTTGTAAACATTGCATTCTGATTGGAGGTTTTCAGAATTGTTGTCCTTGTTCTAATGTTATTTTATTTAATTGTGAAAGTGCTATTGATACTCTTTTGCTATTTTACCAAGTACTATGCAGTTAGAGCAGAGGTAAAATCATTTGTGTGTTTTTTATTATTCATTGAAAGGCTCTTTGTGTTTTTTGGAAAGGTTTCTTTCTCAATCAATCTTGATTGCAAAAAATGTGATTTCACTTTTTTTTCCAGAATTTTGTTTTATTATAATAAGCATTCTATCAATAGTAATTATTAAAATTTCGAACAATATTTTTCTCCAGGATCAAAATTTTAATAAACACATCAATATTTAATGGTATTCAGAGTCATATATAAAAAGTGTTCTCAATACTGCAGCTTTAATTTTATCTCATTGCAAAATCTGTGTAGTGTAGATTTTAGATTGTGGAAATGTGATTAAAATTTTTAAATAGTAAGCTATCAAGATTATTAATGAGTGTTTTTTGTTTTTTAATTTCTAGTTCTTCCAGATGAAATCCTCAATGGTAAGTTTGTTTCCATTTTAATTTTAAATGTACTGGGTGTTCCGTTTTAACCTTCAAGACCTCTATTTTTGCAACCGTTAGTCCTAGATGTATACTTCCAATTGCAAAAATGTTAAAAATCAGATGCAGGGTTAAGATATTGAAAATTTGAAGTAAAAATAAAAATGAGTAAAAAAATACAAAATTTAACTTTTTATGTGGGCCCCAGGTCCCCTAACTTATATTTAGGGAAATAATCTCCATTGAAAAACAATTTCAACACAAAAAGTTTGAAATTAATACGATCAATATTTACTAAGATATAAAACGCAGTGTTTTGTGACTTACACCACTTTACACTCGCAGTCAATAATGCCTTTCGGGGAAAAACATAGCAGTTAACAAGTGTCTAAAATTACATGTGTGCAGAGTGTGGTTTTTCAAATTGCTTGAAGTTTTACAGTGTGTTTTTGCGTATCACGGCATAACATTTGCATGAATTTTTTAATAGCAAGGAAAAATATTAATACCCTTGTTTTTTTTTTGTTTTTTTTTTTTTACTTTGACAATCTGTCATTCTTCTGAAAGGGTGATAAGTTCTAATCTTATCTTCTGTATGGTCCCTTAAAACTTTAAACTCGAATATCTACTTGAGTTTTGGTCACACAGATGTTAAGTTTTTTGTGTCAGTAATAGTTTTCAATAGAGGTTTTTTTTTTTTTATGCATTTTCATTTTTGCTTCAAACTTTCAATATCTTATCTCTGCATCTGATTTTGAACATTTTTGCAATTGGAAGTATACATCTAGGACTAACGGTTGCGAAAACAGAGGTTTTGCAGTTTAAAACGGAACACCCTGTATATGTACATTTTAAATGCTTACATTAAATCTCTATATTTCAAGTACAAATTCAGTTGATTCATTTTTATGTGTAATGTTATTATGATAGTGCTCGACAATTCATATTAACTAATTCTGTTAAATACATGAAATAGGTTTTGCATTTGGCTGGTTGGTTGGTATGATGTCAATGAAGATGTGGAAGTCATAGAATTTTGCAAATTTATTATCTTTTTAATTTACAAATGTCTTATGAAAGGGAACTCTCCCAAGTTTTCCACTGCCAAATTTTTGCCCTTACACTGCTGGCTACTTCATCTCTATGCAAATCTCTATTTCAATGAT
Organism: Uloborus diversus; assembly: GCF_026930045.1. Classification (NCBI taxonomy): domain Eukaryota; kingdom Metazoa; phylum Arthropoda; class Arachnida; order Araneae; family Uloboridae; genus Uloborus; species Uloborus diversus. The sequence goes on from NC_072734.1 coordinate 5,661,304, forward strand.
CATTATTTTATTGCAACAGTTTACAGGGCTATAATCAGACTTTTGTTTGAGAGAGGGTTTTACCAAAAGCATTTCTCTTGACATCTGTATGATTAATAACATTCGATTTCATTTATATTCTATTGATTTTGTTAAAATGGGTTATTTGAATGAGGGATGCTGCTTTAAAGGTATTAACATGAACAAATGTTAAAAATGACATCTTTACTAATAATAAAGCTGAAAGTCTCTCTGTCTGTCAGGATCTCTGTGACGCACATAGCGCCTAGACCGTTCAGCCGATTTTCAGGAAATTTGGCACAAAGTTAGTTTGTGGCATGGGGTTGTGCACCTCGAAGTGATTTTTCAAAAATTCGATGTGGTTCTTTTTCTATTCCAATTTTAAGAACAAAATTATCATAAGATGGATGAGTAAATTACGAAATTATCATAACATGGAACTGTAACATGGGCACAAGCCAATTGGCGAGAAAATTCACCATGCATTATTTGTAAATATACAGGCGAACCAAAAGACCTTTTAATTTTTCTATTACGGGCAAAGCCGTGCAGGTACCACTAGTACATTATAATTTGAATACTAATGAAAATATTCCATCCAAACTTCAAAGTAAATATGAATGCTACATTATTTCGTCTAAAAATTTAACAAATTTTCAATGTGGCTACCATTAGCCTTAATACAGAGTTTTAAATGGGTCACAAAATTTTCGACCATGGGCTACAATTTACTTTGAACCCAATGAATTGGAGCTCAAGAATGGCCAATGTATTCCCAGACTTGAACCGAATGGATTATTCTGTTCAGTCCTTCTTGGAGACGAAGGTTAAGTGCTAAAGCTCGTAATACTGTTTCACCACGGATTGTATGTAATCTGGCAATCTGCCAAGTAAAGACGATTCCATCTGATTCAATCTAGCAGGGAAGATGGGAAAATAGCGATGAGATATTGATACACACGTTTTTTAATGTCACTAGTGCCTTATTCATTTATTGCATTCTTTAAAATAAAATAAGGGGAAACAAAGATAGTTACCATGGAAACATCAAAAAGAAAATAAAATATTTCCATTTCGTTCAGGAACGTAAAAGCAAAATGGTAAGCTCAAAACTTCGTTGTGAATAAATAAATCAATTAACTTTTGCCGTGAGAATAAAGATCGAATCTACGTTAGTTTTAAAAAATTTTGCTGCGAGCAAATTTTCATTTTTACAAAACTAAGGCTAAATAATAGAGAGGCAAAAGTGCACATCTGAAACAAACCAATTAACACCCCTATAAACTAATAGATACGTCCATTTCCTTCTATAAACCGGATATTAGTCTTTTCATGTAATCGATGGTCAAACTGTACTTTGGTATCCCTGAAGAAATCCGTTTTTGGTGAAGGGAACTAAGCCCGAGAGTCTCTCGGGGTCAAAATGTTCCTCTCTTAGCTATAAAAGTACGAGTTCTATGTGTTTCCAACCTTTTTAGATACTATATAGGAACCTTTTATTTTCAAAAAAAAAAAAAAAAAAAAAAAAAAAATATATATATATATATATATATATATATATATATATATATATATATGTATATATATATAGATGGCAGCACCAGGCAGAAATGACTACATGAATGGTGTTGGAATAGGGGTTTAAAATTCGAGTTTGTGCTTTGAAAAGTACCACACAAAAGCAAATTTTATTAAATAATGTTTATTTTTAAATTCAACCTATTTTCAGACATTTGTTTAAGCTATAGGTAAGTTTTTAATTTAGTCTGGGTAAATTGTTATGGCTAAAAACGATGTTTTCCTGTGCAGAACTTTTTTTTTTAGTTTCAAACATGCGTTTTTCGACAATTTCTTACTAAATATTGATTTTTTTTTCAGTCAAACAGTTCCTTTATTATGAAAGAAAACATCTTGAAGTATGTAATACAATAAAAATTACTAAAATGCACATCTTCTAAGTATTTTTTAAAAAATAATGCAAAGTGCCAAAAAACCCAGTTTGTAGGGAGATATGCGATTGAAATAGCTCAGACCTGAAAGTGTTAAAGCTCTGTATTAAGGCTAAAGGTAACCACTTTGAAAAGTTGTAAATATATTAGACTCAATAATTTATTCAAATTTTTTTTTGAAGTTTGGTTGAAGTATTTTCATTAGCATTAAAGTTATGATGCGTTATGTGTGTCTAAATTATTTCTTGTCACACTATATGAGGTGTGTGGGTGTGATTTATTGGAATTACTTAAAATACTCAAGAAATGTCTTTTTGATGAATAATATATTTGAAAAGTGAAGAATTAAGTCCTGCTTAATATTACGGCTATGCTTTATTGACTTTTGCATATTAAAATGCATGTGCATTTAATGCAAAAACATTTCATTTAAGTTAAGTCCCAAGTTTTTCAAGATCCCTCAAATTCCACATTTAGTTTTGTATCTTGTGGTCTAATGATCATTTCTCTTCAATTATGTTCCTCTATTCATATGTGTCCAAGTTATTTCTTGTCACACTGTAAATAAATAAATAAAAGGTAAAACGGAAAGGATAGTTTTTTCATCAAAAAAATATATATATACAGCTGACTCTCGCTACAATGCGTTTCAACTTACGCAAAATGGCTATAACTAATGAAGTGCCGGATCATTTAAAAAGTAGATCCGCGGATACGGATCTCAACATTTTTTTTTGTACCCAATTCAACTATCCAAGTGTAAAATTTGTCAGGAAAGGTATTCCTGTCAGTATAATGGCAGTTTCTTCAAAAAATGTCAACTGTGGCAAAAATATAATCAAGACTATGATTTAATCTTTAAAGAAATCTCCGTTAAAATTGAGGGAGAGTTGGATGGAATGGGTCAGCGCTGCATTAATGCTTAGATGGACTGTGAAAAAATATTTCTAGCTTACTCAGTAGATGTAAGATACAGGAGCAAGAGTGTAAAGCTGCTACTGGACAGGCTAGAAAAATATTTTCCCATTTTATTTCAGCATAAATGCAGCGCTGACCCATTCCACCGAACTTCTCCGACCGACGAAATACATAGCCGGGACACCTTTACAAACAGTAAATAGAGAATTTAGTCTCGCTTTTTTTAAAGGATGCCGAGAAAAACAAAAATGAAGAATAGCAGAAACCCCAAATCAATAACAAAAACTAATATTAAATTATAAATTAAAAAAAAAACAAAAACATGTCCCAGAGAGCTGACCGCATATTAAGATGAATTTCGCGTGTCAGAACACACATTTGTTAACAAATATGAACTGACAGCAGGTAAAAATTTTAAATCATTGAGCTTTTTCTCCTTATCTTCCGACTATGAAATCGCTACCAATCACGCATATAAAGGCTTATTTGAATTGCATTTAAAATTTTCTTAACAAGATTATAGCTTCTACTGTATATAAGTTGAAAGTTTCAAATAAATATCAAATGCAGAAAACTTCATTCTTTAAATTAGGGCCAACATTTTTAACGTACGGGTAAATTTTTACTACCATAATTGGGAAAAACGTTAAATCGGTTTTTAATTAATATCTTCGGACCTTTTGTATATCCTATACAAAAACGAGGCCAAGCTAAGAACACTTTCGATCAAGTCACCTTTTGAACGAAAAATGAATTATCAAAATTGGTTCATCTGTTTAGAAGCTACAATGCCACAAAAAGACACACTAATACACACTTTTAAAACTTATTTCTCCTTCCTTTTTGCAACGGGGGGGGGGGGGGTACAAATTGGATTCTGAAATGATACCTTATAATTAACATAGGGAATAAAACCTAATTTAAACGGAATTTAAGAGCCTTTTATTCAAATGTTTAAATTTTTTTAGAATAGAAATGATCCATTTAAGATCCGTCAAAGAAGTAATGGATACGGATACAGATCTTTATTTTCCCTCAGATATCCACGGATATCCGGAACATCACTAGCTACAACGCGATTTTTTCACTAGTAAATAATTTTAGACCTAAAGGAAATTCCTCGTCCGTGACACGAAAATTTTCAGAAGGGAATGGCGGTGTTAAAGTATCGACTTTGTTGTTGGCTACTTATAATATTTTTTTCGTGAACGGACCTTTATCCCTTTAGCATCACTGGCAGCAGGAGTTCCCACACCCTACTAATCTGAATATAGCTTTATTTGTGTATACCAATAACTACTCCTCATTTACCATTTATTATTTTTATTTTATTAAGTGCAAAAATTAATGAAACATATAAATAACACCTGAGAGCACTGTAACAGCTAAAGTTTATGAAGACAGAAAGAAAAAGAGAGAGTTTCTGACATTAAAGAAAAACTAAATTTTCTCAACATACTTGAACAACTAAAAACTTGGGTCTTGGAACGCATCCCTCTCGTAAGTCGGTATTCGACTATATAATGAAAAGCATTTTTCGGAACAGTTTTGAAAATTTTCAGAGGAGTTTGAACCCTTAAAACCTACCCGTCAAATATGGGCCTGACAGTTTATGATTTTTGCATACTGTCAGTTTGGAGAAATACTTTAAAACAATTTCATTCTTCCGTATTAAGACTGTTTCGTCTCTTCTATGCCTAAAAATAGTTTCAACTGTCTTTTACAGAGGCAATACCTGGGAACATTAGAAGTGCTGAGCATTTCATTGCATTTCTGAAGAGGTTTTTGGAGTATGTTAAAATGAGAATGCGAGTGCAGCATGTTGTACAAGAAAGTCCTGCTGCCTTTTTGAAGGATATTTTGCAGAAGGTATGCATTGAAAGGAAACCTTTGAGGTATGTTTAGTTTAGATTTGATTTATGTTTTATTATTACTACAATACTTTACAAAGTATAATTATCAATATTCAAGGTTTTACTATGTGAAGGAAACTTGATTGTAGATAATTCTGTGATTTTTGGTGCCGTTATTTCCAAGTTTGAATAATTAATAACTGTTCAGCAGTATGGTGTGGCTCTGCTTGATGTTTGAGTTGATAATAAATATAATTTTAAATATTGGGGGAAATTTTTAGAATTGAACTATTTGTGTTTTTTTAAACTCGCAAATAAATTTTGAGTGTCATCCCCCTCTCCAGACGGTTGTTACCTGGGGCAGACTGCCTCCCTGCCCCTCGTAGTGATATTACTGTATATATATATGTATATATGAGGGTGTGTGGGTGTGATTTATTGGAATTACTTAAAATATTTATGAAATGTTTTGTTGAATAATACATTTGAAAAGTAAAGAAATAAGTCCTGCTTAATATTATGACTATGCTTTGTTGACTTTTGCATATTAAAAGGCATGTGCACTTAATGCTAAAACGTTGCATTTAAGTAAAGTCCCAAGTTTTTAAAATTACCTCAAATTCCTCATTTGGTTTTTTATGTTGTGATCTAATGGTCATTTCTCTTTAATTATGTTCTGTTTATTTATTTATTTATTGTGAAATTAAAGTATAGCTAATTTCTGAATTTGTAAAATTTGACTCTTCAATGTGTGAAATATTTGTTGTATATATATATGTATATATGAGGGTGTGTGGGTGTGATTTATTGGAATTACTTAAAATATTTATGAAATGTTTTGTTGAATAATACATTTGAAAAGTAAAGAAATAAGTCCTGCTTAATATTATGACTATGCTTTGTTGACTTTTGCATATTAAAAGGCATGTGCACTTAATGCTAAAACGTTGCATTTAAGTAAAGTCCCAAGTTTTTAAAATTACCTCAAATTCCTCATTTGGTTTTTTATGTTGTGATCTAATGGTCATTTCTCTTTAATTATGTTCTGTTTATTTATTTATTTATTGTGAAATTAAAGTATAGCTAATTTCTGAATTTGTAAAATTTGACTCTTCAATGTGTGAAATATTTGTTGTATATATATATGTATATATGAGGGTGTGTGGGTGTGATTTATTGGAATTACTTAAAATATTTATGAAATGTTTTGTTGAATAATACATTTGAAAAGTAAAGAAATAAGTCCTGCTTAATATTATGACTATGCTTTGTTGACTTTTGCATATTAAAAGGCATGTGCACTTAATGCTAAAACGTTGCATTTAAGTAAAGTCCCAAGTTTTTAAAATTACCTCAAATTCCTCATTTGGTTTTTTATGTTGTGATCTAATGGTCATTTCTCTTTAATTATGTTCTGTTTATTTATTTATTTATTGTGAAATTAAAGTATAGCTAATTTCTGAATTTGTAAAATTTGACTCTTCAATGTGTGAAATATTTGTTGTATATATATATGTATATATGAGGGTGTGTGGGTGTGATTTATTGGAATTACTTAAAATATTTATGAAATGTTTTGTTGAATAATACATTTGAAAAGTAAAGAAATAAGTCCTGCTTAATATTATGACTATGCTTTGTTGACTTTTGCATATTAAAAGGCATGTGCACTTAATGCTAAAACGTTGCATTTAAGTAAAGTCCCAAGTTTTTAAAATTACCTCAAATTCCTCATTTGGTTTTTTATGTTGTGATCTAATGGTCATTTCTCTTTAATTATGTTCTGTTTATTTATTTATTTATTGTGAAATTAAAGTATAGCTAATTTCTGAATTTGTAAAATTTGACTCTTCAATGTGTGAAATATTTGTTGTATATATATATGTATATATGAGGGTGTGTGGGTGTGATTTATTGGAATTACTTAAAATATTTATGAAATGTTTTGTTGAATAATACATTTGAAAAGTAAAGAAATAAGTCCTGCTTAATATTATGACTATGCTTTGTTGACTTTTGCATATTAAAAGGCATGTGCACTTAATGCTAAAACGTTGCATTTAAGTAAAGTCCCAAGTTTTTAAAATTACCTCAAATTCCTCATTTGGTTTTTTATGTTGTGATCTAATGGTCATTTCTCTTTAATTATGTTCTGTTTATTTATTTATTTATTGTGAAATTAAAGTATAGCTAATTTCTGAATTTGTAAAATTTGACTCTTCAATGTGTGAAATATTTGTTGTATATATATATGTATATATGAGGGTGTGTGGGTGTGATTTATTGGAATTACTTAAAATATTTATGAAATGTTTTGTTGAATAATACATTTGAAAAGTAAAGAAATAAGTCCTGCTTAATATTATGACTATGCTTTGTTGACTTTTGCATATTAAAAGGCATGTGCACTTAATGCTAAAACGTTGCATTTAAGTAAAGTCCCAAGTTTTTAAAATTACCTCAAATTCCTCATTTGGTTTTTTATGTTGTGATCTAATGGTCATTTCTCTTTAATTATGTTCTGTTTATTTATTTATTTATTGTGAAATTAAAGTATAGCTAATTTCTGAATTTGTAAAATTTGACTCTTCAATGTGTGAAATATTTGTTGTATATTGTTTTATGTATCTATTAATAAATTAATACTGAAATATTATTTTAAGAATTGCATTATGAGATTTTCAATCTTAATGTTTTGTTTTTAGTTCTAACAGCTTGGTCTTTAAAACATTTTAGAAAATTAAATTGCATACAGGGCTTAATTTCTAACTCCCCCCCCCCCCCTCAAAAAAAATGCAGGAACTCTCTGCTGTGCTAAGCACAAAAGTGGTATCTGCACTTTTTTATCAAAATTGAGTTATGGTCACCAAGTGGTTCTTTATCACATACTTCACCCAATGGCGGATACAAGAAGAGGGTCATGGGGGTCATGACCCCCTCCCCCCCTCCTAAATTGTCAACAATATTATCGGTCCACATTGTGTCCAAACACTATGAATAAAATGAAAACGATTTCAGTTTTCTTTTCAATTTATTAATTATTTTTGAAGGTAAATTTATGAAATTTCTTCTTTCATTGCTAATGAAATCAATTTACAACATTTATGTCTATTAGGAACCCTATTTTTGACCAATTTTGTCCTTTTTATTGACACCCAAGCATTTTAAGTAACTTTTTGTGCCCAAAACCATAGGTTCGTTTTGGAGAGGGGGCATTATTTAGCATGACCCTCCCCCCAAAAATGGTAATCTGTATCCGCCCCTAACTTCACCTAAATGCAATGTTTTATGGTCTTTGAAAATTCAGAGTTGCCAACTGCTCCGCAAAAATAGTGAAACTCCACAGCTTCCCAAAAAAGTTATCTTGCTTCTCATTTCCGGGCCGAGAGTTTTCAAGTATGACATAGTGTTTAAAGCTGTTTTTTTATCCCAGTCAGGGGTGGATTCAGGGGAGGGTCAAAGGGTCAGCTGACCCCCCCCCCCCTGTGATAAGATTTTTTAATGATTATTATTCAAACTTCAAATGTTTAGATCCGAAAAAATGGTATCTGGAATTAATGTTTTCCCTTTTTTGATTCGTTCTGTAAGGTTTTTCTTCCCAATACATCATAATCCAAAGGATATTACTGAATTCGTTTACTGGATTACTGCTATTATGAGTTTTTTGTTCATTTTCAAAAGAACAATCACCTCTAATGAGCTTGAAGTGTTTTCAGAGCGCTCTTCCTCTTCAAACCACAACGTTTTGTGTGCTATAAAATATTTATGTAAATGTATCCAACTATTTAATATGGTAACGTGACCAGCCTGTCTGTCAAAGAAATATGACTTTTAGCGAAAATTTGGGGGAATATGATCCATGGCACAGGTTACGCCATCGAAAAATTTAGGAGCGGGGGGGGGGGGTAATTTGAAAGGTTTTTGATCTAAATTTTTGGTGGGGGTATAACCTATGAGGTGTAATGCCATTACCCTTGGGGGGGGGGGTTGGCACCCCTGTTTGACTGATTTTTTATAAGGTATAACACGCTGACCATTGAAACTTGACCCCCCTTTCAAAAAACTCTGGATCTGCCCTTGATCCCAGTGCTTAAAATGATTGTCAAAGCTCAAAAACAATTTTAAATATGTGACTTTAGGTTTTTTAATTGAATTTTGTGCAAAATACCTGGCTGCTCTGCAAAACTTCAAAATGCTCCTCAAAATCACTGCAGATGCTCCTCAAAATGTTTCCCCAAGATTGGCAACCCTGAAAATTCTAAAAAAGTTGCATCCAAATCAAATACATGGAGGCGCAAAACTTTAAAGGCAGTTTCTCATTTTGAACTCGGCTGCAGATATGACTTTTGCGCTTAGCACGGCAGCTCTATTGTCTTCACTACTTATTTTCTCATAAGTAGCCTACATTTGGACTAATGTTTAAAAATTCACAGGAAATTTTTAAAAAGTACAGGAGCTTAACCCTCAGTTAAGTTAAGCCCTAATTCAGGTAAGCAGATATGATTTCTTTTATTCTTTTTACTCATCATTTTGTTGTTCTTGAGTAAGTCAAAATTTGTCATCAGAAACATATTACTTTTGATATATTACGTGGAATACTGCCATGGGAAGATAAAGGGCAGTATCTGCAAGTTTTCCATTTACAGTCGTCCCTCGCTATTTCGCGCTTCGACTTTCGCGGCTTCACTACATCGCGGTTTTTTCTAGGGTTTTTTTTTTTTTTAATATAGTAATTAACCTTTTTTATGCACTCATGTAAACTTTTTCCTACAAAAGAATAACAAAGTATGTCTTTTAAGTAAGGTGAGCTCTTTTGAGGGGCTGTAGTTGTACTAGTTGAGGGAGTAGAGGTATAAAATCTCCGAAGAAAGTGAAGGGACTCGCTATTTTATTTTAACCGTTAAGCACTAACTGAAAAGTATAAATCACTGTATTATTACTAGGGGATAAATGTATCTGTAGTGTAGATGGTGTTCAACAATGTACTAGCTTTTTAAGTTGTTTACATAATACCTTTAATGAGGATGAATGTTGAGGAAAAACGGCTGTACATACGGTCACTAACAGGCAATTAATTCATCATCAAACAAGTTGAGCTTTTTTCATAGATTAGTTGTAGTGTGTAAGAACTACAAGTGTGTGTGTGTAGTTTATTTCCCAATAATTAACAATGTCATATCTTTTTGGTTTAGTGTATTGTTTTGTGTAATATATTGAATGCTACAAATTTAATGGTGGCTAAGGGTGCTGTTATGTCTAGGGTGCTCTATCTTAAAAACCTATTTAAATAGTCGTAAGTAAGTTTTATGTACGACTAATTAGGAAAATATTCGGTTTATAAATACAGAATCCTACTTCGCGGAAATTCAGCTATCGCGGTAAAGTCTGGAACGAATTAACCGCGATGAACGAGGGTTGACTGTATTTGCATTTTTGTCCTCGTTTGTACTTAGGGATCATTAGTTAATTACGTAAGTCCTGAGGGGAGGGGGTTTTCAAAAATCTCTACATACCCTTATTTTGGGGGAGGGAGGGGTCAGACCCATTCTTACGTAATATTTTCCAAGTCGATATTTTATGTTAGAAATCGAGCGGTCAAGTGGTTTGGAAGAGATCATATTTCATTTGCTTCTGGAATGTAAAAAAGTATTAGGATGAGCTGTTTTTTACTTGTTTTACAAGGAATGAATAGCATGAAATATAATTAAAGAATTGTACTATTTATAACATGTTTTATTTTTAGTTAGTATCACATCAATATATTATATTTGAAAAATAAAATTCGTTGATTCACATCAAACTGGGAGTCTTAGTGTTAAGTGATCCTTTTTCTAACAACATTTTATTATTTTCTAAAACAAAATGGAATCTTACTTAAGAATAGGGGTTTGAAAAATCTTATGTACTCTTACATAGAGGGTGGGGTCAAAAATTGCCAAAATTATCCTTATGTAATTAATGAATGGCCCTAGCTTTATTGTGCATGCTTGCTTATATAATTTCTGCTGAAAATCAAGCATGAAAAAACGTAAAATTCAACCTTTTCCTTTATGGAATCCAAAACACGTCTCTTCAAATTTCTCGAAAATTCATTTCTTCAGATACTGCGCTTGACCTTCCCGTGGTTGAATAGTTGTGTAATCATGGTAGCATACCTAATAAGTAAATAACTTCAAAATAAATATTTGTCAAGTGTTATTCTGATAATATATCTGCATGTGTTTTTGGTTAATGAAGTGAAAAGTTATTCTATGCCTGTTAATAATTTTCAGGTTTTGTGCTGAAAGACTTCGATCGTTAGTGAGAACACTGGAAATTACCGAGTTGAATGACATGTCTTCACTCACATCACTCTGCAATTTTGCTACTCTTGCAAGCACTTACATGAAAGGTAACAAAATTGATGAAAAATTCCTTTTAAATTGAAATTAGCTTTTTTGTTATAAAATATCTGTATTATTTAATGAAATGTGTTGATTACTGACCATCCTAATTCCGAACTAAGAGTGAAACTGCAATTTCTGAATGCCATAACCAGGTGTTTGATATTTGTTTGTAGTTCTATTTTTCTAGGCAAAGAGGCAGTAACTCTCAGCTTTATACCCAACCATTTATCATCACTTTGCGAAGTGAACCGTACCAGGTTTGCAAACTTTTGTTGGTGTGCTAAATTATATTTAGCTACCAGTTTAAAGATGATCTAAGCTTTTATTAGAGAGAAGTTCCTGCTCTGGTGTCGTTATCCTAGACGAATTCTGATTGACTAATAATCTTAACAAGAGTGTAACTAAATTCTGGATGCCGTAAGGGGCCATTCCTTAATTACTTAAGGATGATTTGGCGATTTTGACCCCCCCTCCCCCCATGTAAGGTACGTAAGACTTTTGCAAACCCCTCCCCTTCTTCTTACGTAAGATTCCATTTGGTTTAACAAAATAATAAAATAACAAATCTTACATCATTGGAATCATTATTAAACTCACTATTATTAAATTAAACCTTTTTGTGTGAGGAAATATTTACCAAAAAGTTGGAATCTAGACTGAATGTTTTTTCGACATTTTTTGTATATGATGCGATACTAATTGAAAAGAAAACATGCCATACATAATAGGATTCTTTTATTACATTTTACACTGTTCATTCTTTGTAAAACAAATAAAAATAATACAGTTGGATCTCTGTTTTACGACGCTCTAATTAACGCCTTTCTCTGTTTAAAGACGACCTTAACGGTTCCGGACGCTCCACTGTAGTTTTAGAAGCATTCTATTTAAGGACGCATTCTACATAAGGACGATTTTTTGTGCTCCCTTGAAAGTCGTTAAACAGAGAGCCAACTGTATGTTTTTACCTTCCAGACTAGGGGTGCAACATCTGTGTCGATGTTTTGGAAAAATCGATGTTTTTGTTAAAACATCGATGTTTTTCTTTCAATGTTTTTGCACCATTAGGCTGTGGGACGAAGGCATAAAAGATGCTTAAAAACATGGTTTCGTTTGTCAACTTCGGGAACTACGAAAAGTGATATTTTTCTGAATCCTTAGTGTCTACAGATGAAAAAAACCTAATGTTCACAAAAAAATAGTGTCTCATTATTTTTTTACAGACCATTAAAGATACATGAAAAGGAGTGAAACTGACAAGCAAGAAGCAGACAAATTTTAAATACATAAAAAATATTATACATTTAAAATATTATGCATGTACGTTAAAAACATTATGTATATACATCAAAAAATAGTTTTTTTTCAAGAAGCAAACTCTTCATTCTGAAATATCATCGTCAGAATCACTGAATTCATTTATTCTGTTTTTGCGTATGGAGTTATTTTCCTCCTGAGAGTTTATACAGCTACAGTCACTAGAGGAAAATTATGTGCATGGACAATTTTACGTCTTGCATGTACTACATCTCTTCGAAGAACACAGAGTTTTCGGGCATGTACAGGAGACTAGTTCTTGAACATTATCTGATGCAATGGAAATAGTGCTAAATTGTACTTCAATACTGCCCGCATTTATAGTCCATCCAATGTTCTGATGAACTGGGAGCATTGATTAAATCAGTGGTGCTCAACCTACAGCCCGAGGATCAAATGATGACCCATGTGCCCCGTCGTTGTATTTAGTGTTAAAAACCGAAAAATATATTCTAAAACCTTCCAAAAATACTAGTAATCTTTTTTCGGTGTTATGAATTTTGAAGTCAAGTAGTCATAAATTGATTTCTGAAACACAGATGCAATAAAATAAGCATGTAGTAATTAAGACAGCAATTTTGGTTTGTAATTGTCTTTTGTTTCCCTTGTTTTCCCATGTTATTTAAAAAAACTTAAATCATATAAATAAATTTGATATTTGTTCTGGTCCACGAGATTCCTATTAATGTGAGTTGTCGCCCGCAGGTAAAAAAAAAGGCTATTCACCACTGGATTAAATTATTCAAGCATCAGCAATGAATATTTGCTTGATAGTTAGAGGACAAACGAGGGGATAGGGTAAGAGTCACAGTTCGGAATTGGTTCTTTTTCACTCCAGCTCCGCAGCCCTGGTAAAAACATTTGCGCTTTAAATTCATTTCATTTTGATTCAGTCATATTAATCTCTGACTTTCATCAATGTTAAGTCTACGAGATATGATATTTCTACATTTATTAATAACTTTCAGTTTTATTTCTTGTCACCAAAAATTGAGAATGTATTCAGAATCTACTCCATTTTGTCAATTTTTGGTGACATAAAATAATTTTTCGCGTTGTCGTTAATGTTAAAAAAAAAAAATTTAACTGTCGAAAATTGCCCTTAAATGACTAATTAAAAAAAATTTTGTAAAAATATTCTCATCAAGAGCTTTTTCCAACAAAGTTTTTCTTAAACAAATCCGTCTTTAGGTTCGCATTTTATATTTGCCTTAAATTTTTCCCGCAAGCACTAATATAAAGTGCGTTGAACTGTTCAAAATTGAACGAAAAAATATTCAAATAAAAAAATGAAATACTGGCATGAGGTGTCATCAGGAAGATTTAAAAAAAAAACACGACTTCCTTTTACTCCAATTTAATGTTATTTTCCCATTATTGGCAATTTTAATGTGATTCAATAGTTTACTCTCTGAATATCACCAACAGTGCCGAAAGAAACCAGATTAAAAATAAAAAAAAAATCGCCAAATTTGTAAACTTGGGAACCAAAAGACTGGCGATATATTGCCAAGTGTCCTCCAAATTGTAACACCACTTGAGTTTACATCGAAATTAACAATGATTTCCTCCAAAAAAGTGGCAAAAGACCCCTTCAGAAACACCCGAATGCAACCAAAAGGGAAGGTGCACAACTAGACCTCACTAGGAGTCTACGTACCAAAGTTCAACTTTCTAGAACATACCGTTCTTGAGTTATGCGACATACATACGCACATCCGCACATACATACGTACATACGGACGTCACGAGAAATCTCGCTGTAATTAACTCCGGAATCGTCAAAATGGATATTTCGTGTATCTAGGCACTTATCCACGTGAGGTCGAGTCGAAAAAAAAACTCAACATTCATTCGGGGCTGAGCAAAATGGAAATTGAGGTAATTTTTGAGTGAAATTTTTTTTCGCGAATACAATACTTCCTTTTTTGTAAATTTTGTAAAAGGAAGTAAAAAAGTTTGTTTGAATCGAACGATTTGTTAATTTTTTTTCTTTGGGGGGGGGAGCACATAGGTCGACCGACAGACACATATTTTCCCCATCTCAAACCCCTACTTTTGAATTTGATATTTATTTAATTATTTTATCTATTTTTTGACTTATTTTTTGTACTAAGCAATATTTTTACGATACATTAACCTTAGCACGTAAACCACCTTTTATGTCCTTTTTTATTTTATATTACCTTGACGAGAAAGTAGGCTAAAATGAGCTCAAAATATCGTCTGTAATCAAAAAGAAATATTATTAAAAAAGGAAAAGATAAAACATCGTGATGTGAAATACACTTTTTAGTTTTCAATTTATCGTCTGCTAATGTTTAATTTTATAATATTTTTTAAACATCGATGGCATCTGTTAGAGTTGTTTATGTTCTTAAGATTTTGTAGGTCAATTATTGCTATTCGGTGATTCATTAATATCTTTTTTGTGAAGTAAAGTGCCTTCTAATTTTTTGTACTTAACAATGTCTATGTGCGCTGGCTCTAGTGTAATAAACGAAATCTTGAGATGAAGATCATTCACAGCTGCGGATTGATACAATTTTTGATTTCCTTTTAGTTACAAAATCACTAAGCGAAAGTAAGTTATTTAAAACGTAGTAATATATTTTGCAACGAAAAATTGAGCAAAACAGTAAAATTTCGGTTGGAAAACTGTTTATTAAATTTTTAGATTATAAATATTGTGTTTACTAGCGCCATCTAGAGACATTTTTTTTGTGTAAGTGCTAACAGTCCACGGAACATAGTTCCTATTTCAATTACTAATTAAAACTTAATGAGACAATTCCAGTTTGTGAACATTGTATTTTTCTATTGAGTTCATCATTTATAATAGATTTCAAGCAAGTTCACGTAGTTCCTAAGATTGGTAAACGAACTTGAACGATATTTGCACTCGGCCCATAGACTACATCGATGTTTTTTGTTAAAACATCCATGTTTTTGTTAAAACATCGATGTTTTTCTTTCAATGTTTTTGGACCATCGATGTTTTTCTTTCAATGTTTTTTCGATGTTGATGTTTTTGCATTTTAATTGAAAGTTATCATAAAATTTGTTTCAACTTTCTCGCTAGGTAATTAAGTTTACTCATGGAATTGCTCCAGAAATTTCATTTATTTGCGCACGTTTAAAAAGATCGATTTTTCTGTGTAAAGGATTATTTTTGGAAAGATCATTACAAGATGGTAAAAAATAACTGGAGGGTGAGGAAGATGTCAAAACTATTGGAAGAGCTCGATACGGGTAGTCTGTTGCCAGAACTTACAGTCGATTCTAAGGCTCTAATTCTTAAACTGTAGGAGAATCCTATATATTACTACGGTGAATATTATAACTGTAAAAATTCAGAACTCTTAAAAGTTGTGTTGAAGTATTTGATAGTGATGACGACTTTTGTTTCATCGGAAAGAGTTTTTTCTCTGCCTGGTGGAATAGCCAGCAAAAAGAGAAATGCGTTTAAACACCAAATATTGGGGGTTACTTATGGTCTACCCAGGGGCGGATACAGACTAACATTTTAGGGGGCTCATGCTAAAGAGTGACCCTCCCCCCTCCTCCATGAATAAACTTATGGTTTCTGACATGAAAAATTTCTGAAACTGCTTAGGTGTTTAAAAAATACCACATCGGTCAGAAATATGGCACCTAATAGGACAAAAACCTCACGAATAAATTTTGTAAACAATTAAAAGAAGTAGTATTTGAAGCATTTACTTTTAAAAATAATTCAAAAACTGAAACAAAAACTGAAACCATTTACATTTTATCCATAAAGTGTTTGAATACAATGTGAACGGATAATATTGTCGACATTTTAGGGGGGAGTCATGACCCCTATGACCCTCCCCTTGTGTCTGCCACTGCCTAGGTGGGCACCCCTACGAGAACCTATGTATAATGAGGTTTTGCGCTAACACGACACTCAAATTTTACATTTCTTGCACGATAATAAATCCTAAACACTGATTTAAACTAATAAACTATTTACAGCAGATTTAAAAATAAACTCAGCATAATCAGTAAGTTACCGCCCTATAGCCAGGGCTAAGGCAGAAATACATGAAATACACCGCCAGCTCAGTCAATTCCAGCCGAGGACTGCAGTTTCTTGCTTATTAGCACTCATCAGCCCGGCATAGGAAAGTGACTGAGCTGGAGATGGAAAACCTCATAAGGAAGCCAAGAGTGCCAAACAAACTGGTAGCTAATACAGAATTAGCACTAACCAGACGAGGTTTTCCATCTCCAGCTCAGTCACTTTCCTAAGCCGGGCTGATGAGTGCTAATAAGCACGAAACTGCAGTCCTCGACTGGAATTGACTGAGCTGACGGTGTATTTCATGTATAAACTCAGCATGACTAAAATTACGGACTCAAATGTTTTATCGATTGATGCTATGCCTGAAGCTTTGGATATGGCTTTACAAAAACTATTGTTGATTAAATTTGTTGTTTATAAAAAACAAATGGGCGTCAGACACTTCTTTGTTACTTTTCATTATACTGGCTACTGAACCCAGTGCCGCAGACTAACTGTCTCAAGAAAAGCTATTTTTACTGTCTACATACACTGGTGTGCAAGAATTAAGGACGAGACGGTTTTTTCAACATAACTTTGTACAAAAGCTTTCCAAATCAACACATTTAATACCGTAAGATCCCCAATACGTAAGGACACTTTGTAATGTAAACAACACTTACTAAAAGAGAAATCAGAGGGATAAAAAAGAGCTTTATTGAAAAAGTAGCATGGAGCGCAATGCGACTGAAGGCCGAAACATCCCTGTGATGGGTGTCCAGCAAGAAACATCCGGTCTTTAGTAGGGGATATGATCTCCCCCGACTGCTAGGCAGGTTTCACAGCGTCTGCCCATGCTGAGAATGAGGGTGTCAATGAGTTGTTGAGGCATTGCTGCCCATTCGTCTTGCAGCGCCAATCGAAGCTCCCGAATCGTTACTGGTGGTAAGGTACGAGCTGCCAAGCGTCTGCCTAGAAAATCCCATACATGCTCGATGGGATTGAGATCCGGAGATCGTGCCGGCCAACATTCTTGACGTTCAATATCCTCACTCTCTAAGAGCTGTTCGGAAGCTACTGTGCGATGACATGGTGCATTGTCGTCCATGAAAAGGAACTGCGAACCCATAGCACCTCTAAAAAGACGCACATATGGAAGAAGAATCTCGTTACAATAACGGGTCCCGTTGACTGAACCTGCGTCGAAGATGTGAAGGTCTGTACGACTACTAAGCATGATGCCTCCCCAAACGAGAACACCGCGACCTCCATACCTGTCCCTTTCAATGATGTTCGAGGGATGACTGCGCTCTCTCCAGATGAGTATGCGATGAGAATCGCTACTCAGACTGAATCTGCTCTCATCTGTAAAGAGTACTCGTCCCCATTCATTGTCTCTCCAATTCCGGTGTTCCCGGCACCACAGAGAACGCCTTCTCCGATGGGCAGGCGTTAGAGGTACACACCGTATAGGGCGTCGTGCAAACAGACCACCACCGTGCAGTCTTCTGGCCACGGAAAAACGCGATATCGGTCGTCCAGTCGCCTGTGTCGTGTGTCTAGCGATTTCTCCCGCTGTCTGCCGCCTGTTTCTTCTGGCCTGTAAGACAATATACTGCTGTGCTAAGCACAGATGTGGTTAATGAGCAAGAGAATGCTCAAGACTAATAACTTCTAAATGCAATAACCCAATTAACTGTATGACTAGAAATGCATGATTAAAAATAGTTGAAGACAACTTAAAAATAAAAACCAAATTTATTTGGTCATTTAGTAAAGTTAGTTAAAAATTAAAAACATTTGAAACAACGCGAACTAGAGCTGAGCTATGTCAATCTATTATATATCTATTAAAAGGACCCGCATCGTTGCATAAAAGCAAACGAACGCTCAAGTCAACCTGCCAGAGAGAAAACACCGAAGAAGTCTCCTTTCTACTCGAAACATTTCCTTTTATCGTAAGTTAACTCATTTGCATGCGGACGCCAAATCACCTGATACACGCCAGCATAGCACCTGGCCAATGAGCATCAGGCACGTGCCGATCTGTTACGATGCATCACCGATTACGTGAAGGTCGTGATGTCATAGATCGGCGACTGCACGTGCGAGATACGTCATCAGGCGTCCGCATTAGAAGAAAGAAAAACATCGTTGAAAATTTCTCAATGATTAGGCAAGTGACTGATATTATGGTGGGATAAGTGGTGAGATGAATTCGTTAATTATTTTATATAAGGGGCGCTAGGCCAACAATGCCCCCCCCCTCTCACCATCTTATGAACATTATTTTCTTATTCATTTAAAGATAATTCATTTCCTAACAAATCTCAATACTAGCTCTAGTCTTACAAAAGATTTTGAATATAAACATGATTAGTAGATTAGTTAAATACAACAACAAGCAAATTCTTTTATAACAAAATATCACTCAATCCGATTCCAGTCCGTTCAAACTGTTCCAATTTCCAAGTCAGTAACAAGTTCAAAAAAAATCAGTCCAATGTCATATAAACACATTCAATCTGCAAAAATTGAAAAACCTTGGCGAGTATACAAATACTTGGTATAAACACATTTGAACAGTACAAATATAAACTGTAAAACGCAAAAAATATACATATAACTTTAACCCGTTACCAATAGTTAAAATAGTTTACTTTTCCCACATTACTACATTTTCAAAAAATTAAATTACTGAAAATATCACAAAAGCAATTACATTACAAAAACATTTTCATTGAACTTTATTAGTTCAGATCGAGACAAAGGCTTAGTAAATACATCAGACATGTTATTTTTACTTCTAACAAATTCAACATCAAATATATCTTTATAAATTAAATCGCGTATATAAAAAAGCTTTACATCAATATGTTTTGTCCTATAATTTTCGATCGGTGATCTCACAAAATCTATTGTAGCTTGATTATCAACTTTTAATACAGATTTAATTTTGTGTTCCTTGTTAATTACCCCCCTTATTAACACATTCATCAATGATTCTGTCAAACCAAAGAAGTTCTTTGCCGGCCTCTGTCATTGCAATAAACTCCGATTCCATCGTTGATAAACTAATGCACTTTTGTTTAAATGTTCGCCATGAAATCGGCGATTTGTTAATGAAAACAATCTGACCTCCGAGTGAAGTTCTATCGTCTCTGTTAGAGGCGAAATCTGCATCATTTCTAGTTTTAGAAACATAGCCTAATAATTTTAATAAACCATCCCAATGCTTTATACCGGGGTTTTTTTTTGGAATTGGCTAAAAATGTTTGTAGCGTAACTAATGTCTGGTCTTGTTCTGTTTGCTAGAAACGAAAGACAACCTAACAAATTCCTGTACGGTATTTTTGACATATCTTGTACATCTTGCTCGTTATTTGGACAATCTAGTTTAGTGTATATAATACCTTTACTTATCGGCAATGAGGAGATAGGGATATTGAATTTCTCAAAACGTTCATAAATTTCTTCAATATAGCCAATTTGACTTAATGAAAAACAATTCAAATCCTCCTCAAATTCCACGCCTAGTAATTTTTTAGTTTTACCTAAAATTTTTAAATCAAAGTATTTTTGTAACATTTCTAAAACAGTTTGTATATCATTTTGACTCTTTCCAAATAAAACAATGTCATCTACATACAAAAGTAAAATTACAGAAGATTTATAAATATAGACACAGTTACACCATTCAAATTTACAAAAACCTATTGAAATCAATTTTTCTTCTATTTCGTAAAACCACAATCGTCCACTTTGGTGGAGTCCGTAAATTGCTTTATTTAGTTTACAATATAAATTTTCCATCCCCTTTTCTACAAAACCAGGTGGTTGTTTCATATAAATTGGTTCTGAAATAGGTGCATAAAGGTAAGCATTTTTCACATCACATTGGATGTTTACCCAGTTTAATTTTACCACCAAAAGAGAAAAGAAAAATCTTATAGTGCTGAAATTTACAACTGGCGAGTACGTAAGATCATAACTCTCATATTTCAATTGAGAACTCCCTAAAGCTACTAGGCGACTTTTGTATCTCAAAATTTCCCCATTTTCATTTCTTTTGACTGTAAAAACCCAGCGAGAACCAATTGGAGTAGAATCAGGCGGTAATTCGACAAGATTCCACACTTTGCGATCTTGCATCACTTTTAATTCTTCCCGCATTGAACTTATCCAATTGTCTTTTTCCCGCGATTTAAGGGCTTGTTTGTAAGTGTTAGGAATAATGATTTGATGTCCTAGTCATGCTTGAGAAAATTCATTAATTACGTTGCTGTTTACAGAGTTATCAATCTCTCCTTCAGTAGTATTTTTACCTTTAAAGCAAAATATATCTGGCTGATAAACAATATTATTTTTTCTGCAATATTTCTTTATATCATAAATTGATCTCAATCGTTTGTTGCTTCCTTTTTCAAAATAATAGATATCGTTACGAGACCCATCGGGTCTTGGTACGACTTTTCTTTCCCATTTTGTTAATTTTAAACATTTATCACTTTCATCATCTGATGATTCAGTTTCCCCCCTATCTGATTCTTCCGTTTCTGAATGAACAGGTGGTAGTTCAGGAATTTTTAAGATTTCCTCATCAGGAATTTCATCTTCATCTGATTTTGGTACATTTAACCATTCTATGGTGCCCATCACGACTCCACTGCGTTTAGACTCAAATTCGTCTTTGAAAAATTTTCCCTCATTAAATCTGACATTTATGGTCTCTATAATTTTATCATTTTCTGGAATCCAGATTCGATACCCTTTTGTCCGAAATGCATACCCAATTAAAATCCCTTTTTGGGCTTTAAGATCAAGCTTTTGCCGACGTTGCTTCGGTACACCAACGTAGGCTACGCATCCAAATGGTTTCAAATGTCTGATTGAGGGTGATTTTCTCCCATATAGCTCAAAAGGAGTTAGTTTTTGATCTCTATGACATACGCGGTTCCAGGTGTACGTGAAATACAACATGGCTTCAGGCCAAAAGTTTTTACCTATACCACTCTCTTCTAAAATTACCCTAGTACCATCTGCCACAGTTCTGTTAAATACTTCAGCCGCCCCGTTTTGCTCAGGGGTATAACTATTAGTGAATTCATGTTTTATTCCTTCATTTTGACAAAATTTACTTAAAATTGTATTTGAAAATTCCCCTCCATTGTCAGTTCTTATTGCTTTCAGCTTTGTTCCCAGAAATCTCTCTGCCCTTTTAATATGATTAATGAGAATTTCTGCTGCCTGATTTTTATTTTTCAATGGGTACAATGACGTTCTACGGGAATAATCGTCAACAACTGAAAGAAAGTATCGTTCACCTCTTCTACCTTCAATACTCGATGGCCCCCAAATGTCACTATAAATTAATTCTAAAGGTTTCTTTGATCGAATTTCGTCCATTGGTTTGAAAGATACGCGTCTGAACTTTCCTAATTTACAATCTTCACAATTTACTTTATCATTTTTAAAAACTGGTAGACCCCTAGTACATTTATATTCAGCAGTTTTCTTTATATTATCGACATTTACATGAGCAAATCTTTTGTGCCATAATTCTAAGCTTTCAGTACTACTAGCTTCATAATTAACATTTTTATGTACATTTTCTGAAATTACCTTTGGGTTAACAAAATAAATGCCATTAGATAGTTTAGCTTTAAAAATTGTTTCGCCATTATCTGATACAGTTACCAAACCTTTTCCCCCTTTAAAACATGCTCCCGCTTGGTCAAATCTGGGACCAGACAGTAAATTTCTTCGCAAATGCGGCGAATACATCACATTTACTAAATTAATGGTCTTAGGACCGAACTTTAACTTTATCTCTCCAACCCCCTCAATTGGAAAAACATGATTTTGGACTGCTACGGCCATCTTTCGATCATTTACAGGTTCATATTTATGGAAAAAGTTCTTATTATTTGCAAAGTGATGGCTGGCCGCCGAATCAATTGCCCATGATGAAGGATTACAGTCTATCTCGTTAAAGTTCGCTTCCGAAATAAAAAATGTTTTGGAAGGGTACTCACACTTTTTCGGCGATGAGGAGCTGCCTCTTCTGGTATACTGGTTCCTGTTTCTTCCTCTTGACCTCCTCTGGCCATAACTTGACTTCCCGGAGCTTGTGGATGGACTTCCTCCGCGGTTCCTCTCTGGAAAACTACAATCTTTGCGGATGTGGCCTGTACGTCCGCAATTATAACACGATCTTTTTTCTTTTGGAGCAACGTAGTTGGCGCTAATATTATCCTCGTCCTTCAGCTTTAATCTGCTCTCTTCAGAAATTAAGTCCTGTACTATCGCATCAAAAGAAAAATCCTCGGGTTTCTTTCTCAAAATTGATTGGCAAATGCTGTCATATTCCGATGGAAGATATCTCAAAACTTGAAAATTTAAGTATGACTCAGAAAAATTCTTGTCGATTCCCTTTATCCTGTCATAAATTCGACGAATTCTTGATGCGAAGAGATTAATGGATTCGCCTTGCTCAATTCGACAGTTTGTTAACTCAGTAAAAGTTCTCATATGCACACACCTGTTATCAGGATAAAAGTGTGCTTTTAGACATTCCCACGATTTTTCTGGCGACTCACAATGCTCTATTATCCTTTTGAATTCGTTGTCTACAAACAAATATATTAAAGATAATGCCGCTCGTTCTCTGGCCAAAAACTCACGAACGTCTCTCTCAGTAAATCCTGAATCTTTAGAGACTACTGGCACTGTTTCCTTACCAGTTACAATGTCCCAGGCGTTTTTCTCCATCAGGACAAATTTCATATCTGCTGCCCATGACACATAATTTGTGCCATTTAATTTCTCAATAGTTATCTGGGGATTCGCCATTATTTCGACAGAAAGTCGGAAGACAATATCAATGAGCACTAATAATCTAATATTTATCATCAGTATGCTCTTGTCGAAAAAAAAATCTTCTATACGGCCCCCCCATCGAAAATTATCACAGACGTCAAAAACATCATTTCCATCTCCAGTCCTACTGAAAATATAGGCTATCGAAAACAGAGTCCAGGTTGCCCATAACCTTTTAATGAGCAAGAGAATGCTCAAGACTAATAACTTCTAAATGCAATAACCCAATTAACTGTATGACTAGAAATGCATGATTAAAAATAGTTGAAGACAACTTAAAAATAAAAACCAAATTTATTTGGTCATTTAGTAAAGTTAGTTAAAAATTAAAAACATTTGAAACAACTCGAACTAGAGCTGAGCTATATCAATCTATTATATATCTATTAAAAGGACCCGCATCGTTGCATAAAAGCAAACGAACGCTCAAGTCAACCTGCCAGAGAGAAAACACCGAAGAAGTCTCCTTTCTACTCGAAACATTTCCTTTTATCGTAAGTTAACTCATTTGCATGCGGACGCCAAATCACCTGATACACGCCAGCATAGCACCTGGCCAATGAGCATCAGGCACGTGCCGATCTGTTACGATGCATCACCGATTACGTGAAGGTCGTGATGTCATAGATCGGCGACTGCACGTGCGAGATACGTCATCAGGCGTCCGCATTAGAAGAAAGAAAAACATCGTTGAAAATTTCTCAATGATTAGGCAAGTGACTGATATTATGGTGGGATAAGTGGTGAGATGAATTCGTTAATTATTTTATATAAGGGGCGCTAGGCCAACAGTGGTATCTGCAGTAGAACTCAAAATGAGAAATTGATGATTAAAGTTTTACAACTTGTTTCTTTGATTTATGACTTAATTAAACGCTCAACTTGCGGTAGTTGTCTGTAAATAACTAATCTAAAAACTGTAAGAGAGTATTTTTGTAAAAATCTTAATTTAAAATTAATAAATGTAGTTACGACAAATTTTCTTTTCAAAACCTTTCCATATATTAAGCTATTTGCACCGTAAGTGACAATTACTAAGCATTTTTAGGGGTATCTGCACAGATACGACAAAAATAGCTTAGAAAAACGTGCTCAATGTATCATTAAAGAATACTGAAAACATCTGCTTTCTTTAGACTTAGCTGTTTCGCTTTATTTGGTAATATAAATCTAACAGAATCTATCTTCTGAAAGATACCATTTTCAAAACTCCAGACAGTTAAAACTAATCCATAACAATTTTCTGTTTTTTATATTCAAAGAATGTGTTTTTTTTAAATAATGTTTTATTTTCTAGATTCGTTTTTACCGAGCATGAAGATAATTTTGGCAGCAGACGATACTTAAATAAAAATATTACTGGCCGTAGAATGAAATGTGGTTTTATTTGCATGAAAAAATTAAGTGAATATTTTACATGCATTTCATCTTTAGAATTCGCATTTTAAATAACCATTTAAATAGAAAAAGCTGAATATTTATTTTAACAATTATGCAAAGTTGTATTAGTTTTTATTATCAACCTGTATCAACTATTCAACGGTAAACTAATTTTAATATTCTGTGTTACAATAAACTGCTACATTATTAAATTTGCTGCTTTACTAAGGTATAAAAGTCGTATCTACAAATTACTAAGGAAAAAAATGGTAACCGCGCAGATACCACATTAAAGGCTTAGTATTTGTCACTTACATTCAACTTGCCTTTGCAAACTAAGCAAATTTGAAGTTACGACTTTTTTCTTAAAGCTTTTTTTAATATTTCGCGTTTACAAATCGCCAAAAAACTTGAGATTTAGGTAAATTAAATTACTAACGACCACCTGGTGACAATAACTCAATTTTGATAATATGTGCAGATACCACATCTGTGCTTAGCACGGCAGTATACCGGTTATCTGCGGGTGTGGTTCCTCGTGGACGACCACTACTGAACCCCCGGATAGCTGTTCCTGTAGTTTGAAATTGTCTCCAAAGTCGTGAAACGATGCTGTGAGCAATTCCGAACTCTGCAGCTACACTTGTCACACTGCGGCCTTCCTCCAACTTCCCAATGATTCGACCTCGGGTAAAAGCATCCAGATGTCGTCTAACAGATTGAGTATTCGCCATTTCTCGCTGAGGCAGCAACTCGGTGTGATTTTAGCTGCTATACAGCGTGCAATCTCTTTGCCAGAAATACTGATCTTACACCGACAACATGCTTTATACTACTCAGACACTCCCCCATTACGTCAGCCTGCATATCTGCGCATGTGCTACCGTACATCACCTTACTTAATCTCCTGATTGGTCTTTCTGTCCGCTGTGCCTCTTCGTTCAGCTGATATGCTAATTTTTCCACTTCGTCCTTAATTTTTGCACACCAGTGTATTTTAAATACATATGCTATAAATAGAAAAGTGAGTTAATACACCCCCCCCCCCCCCCAAAAAATCGATCCGGCTGTTTCTTATTATAGTTTTGGTCCGGCTTTTTTTTTCAAGCAGTCGTTCTCACTACGCAAACGCAATGAACCTTGAAACAGATTACACATGAAACAGATTATTAGTATTGTCGCAGCTTTTGATGGGAGGAGGGGGTCATGACCCCCCCCCCCTCCTTGTATACACTTCTTACGGTTTCAATCAAATTTTTTATTTTTTGGAGCAAACATTCAAATGCTGTTGCGGGTTAAGGGGTGGGTGTTATGACCCCCCTCACTTGTATCCGGCATTGCATCTACCCCCAACAAGCCATCCCTCAATTACTCACAATTTGTGTTTAATTATATAGCACTAACAGTACAAAACATATTTCTTGCTCTTAATAATAATTGTCAGAATTAATTTTGTACTTTTAATATAATTTGCACAACTCTTTCTCATCATACAACTGACTGTAAGTGCTATGATATATTTTTTCGCAGATCTAACTCGTTTGTGTTAATTGTTGCATGTCTTATTATCATTTTTTGTCTTATAGTACCAAGATGTTGCGAAATTATTCCTATTAAATTGTATTCATGATTTGCAGTTCAGTAGTTTCAATATATTCGTGGAGTTCGTATTCTTTTGTATTGCTTAAATTAGACGCAATGCCAAACGAATTCCCTCATCCATTAAGAAACATTTGTTAGAGATTATCATCTATGTAAGTTTGTAGTGTAGTATATTAAAAAATGTATGTTAAATATTGACAAAAAGATCGATGTTTTTTGGTCAATGTATCAATACCATCCATGTTTTAATTTCCAACATTGATGTTCTGAAATATCGATGTTTTGCCATCAATGTCGCAACTCTATTCCAGACGCAAATGAAATATGATCTCTGCCAAACCACTTGATCGCGCAATTTCTAATATAAAATATCGACTTGGAAAATATAAGGTAAGAATGGGTCCCCAGGGTATACCCCACTCCCCAAAGTAAGGGTATGTAGAGGTTTTTCCAAACCCCCTCCCCCTTGGAACCCTTATATAATTTATGAATAGCCCCTAATGACATGTTTGTTGCTTGCTACTTTCATTTGTTTCAATTCATCTTGAGCTTTTTTTTATTAACATTTAGTTTGAATGTTTATTCCACCCCCCCCCCCCCAGAAATAAATATAAATTTCATGAATCAGTTCAAGTTTTATACTAATAAATGCATCAAAAAGTAAAATAATGAAAAAAGTGACTTTTATCTTAAATATTCCTTATTTATTTGTTTCAATCGTATTAATTGGCGACATTTTATGACACAAAATACAATGCCAATGAATATAACACACAATTAATGTACTTTTTGTAATTGAGGAAAGTCATATTTTAACTTTCTTTTTTATTTCCTTTTAGGTTTTACAATTATTATTGAGCCTTTTGATGACCGTACACCATCTGTGCCAAATCCAATTCTGCATTTTAGCTGTATGGATGCATCAGTGGCTATTAGACCTGTGTTTCAAAGATTTCAATCTGTTATCATTACTTCAGGGGTAAATTAACTGTTGATGTTTTAACTTTTGATCTTTCTTATTTATCATAATCCAAAGTAAATTATTGGTTTTTAAGTGCTTTTTTTGGGGGGGGGGGAGTCTTGTTCTGCAAACTTCTTATATTTGAAATGAAGTGTACCAGTGTGTAACTTTTTTATTTGCAGAAATACTACATTCAAGTTGGTTTCTTTAATCTGTTTTTGTGTTACAAGTAAATGTATTATTTGCTACTGAGGAGTATTATATAGTAAAAGTATTTTTGTTGACTGCCAAAAAAATTTGAAACTTTGCCAAATTATTGTATTTAACATGCTTCTAATACGGAGAATACTTCATGTAAATATTATTTTTTAAAAACTATATATTTTGTACAAGACTTGCTTTTCAAATGTAGGCTTATTTCTTGTGCAAACAAGAATTGATAAACTTCTTTAAAAAAAAACTTTTTACTTTTTTTAAAAAGTTTTTACTTCATCTCAAAATATTTTCTTGCACTGAATAAATTAATTTTAGTACTTTTAGTATAGTTCAACGTTTAATGTGTGTGTTGTAAAAATTAATTTTTCACAAAATATTTGATAAGCTGTTAACATATTCATCGTTACATGGCTTCCATATTTAACCAAGATTTGTCTTAAAATTGTTTTGTTGGTTAAACTGGATCTTGTTATTTAAAATTAGGTTAATGTTAAATACAGTTGGCTCTCTGTTTAACGACTTTCAAGGGACCACAAAAAATCGTCCTTAAATAGAACGCTTTTAACACTATAGTGGACCATCTGGGATGGTCCAGTATAAATAGAGAAAGTTAAGAAAAATAGAGCGTCATTAAACAGAGAGCCAACTGTATATCATTGCCTCAGAGCAACAGCAAGATATCTAATTCCAGAAATAACACTAAGATATCTTACTGTTGCCAGGGCCGGATTTGGAAGTGTGGAGGCCCCGGGGCAACAAAGGAGTGGAGGCCCCTAATCAGAATTTGAAAAGATCATCATATTTTCGAAAATATCAGATACTTCAATATGTATCTGAATATTTTGATATATATGTATATATCCGATATTTTCGACCCGTGAAAGTTAGGATATTTTGTAAAATTTTACTGTGGGGGCCCCTTTGTTGTGGAGGCCCCGGGGCAGTTGCCCCACCTGCCTTCCCCTAAATCCGTCCCTGACTGTTGCTCTGAGGCAACAATATGTACTTTAAGATTACAGCGGTCTTGAAAAGCCGAGGTAATTGGGGCTCATGCCACCTTGGACTACTGAAAACTTGGATTATCCAGAAAATTCTTCCAGATTAATTTTTTACGCTTTCACAATGACATAAGGAGTATCCCCTTTTACTTCCTTATACAAAGAAAAGCAGTATTATTGTCGTGAAAAATTATCACTGAAATTTTAACATAAATTTCGTTTTTAATTACCTCTAAACAAATTTGGACTTTTTCCACGAATTTTAACTACTTCTAAACAAATTTGGACTTTTTTCCACAAAGTCTGTATGTACATATTTACCCGAGCAAATTTGTAGGCAACCAAACATATATTATGTCCAAATCGCTGCCCAAATCCATTTGAATGAATTTTGTCATAACGTTTGTATCTGTGTGCTTGCGAGCATATGTATCTCGCATACCACAAAAACGGTTAGTTGTAGAAGGTTTCTGTGTCGTCTTTTGTATACATTACTCGTGAGGCATCAAGTTTTGAACCTTTCTTTTTGACTATCATCAGGTATTCTAATATTCCAAAAGGCATGTTTACCCATTCTTTGAGGCAAATCAATGTTACTTTCATGCATCAAGTTATCTTCAAGGCATTTCGTAATTCATATTGTGCAGTCAATTACGACACGTATATCATGCCACTTAAGGAGTGTTGTTGACAACAACCTCTCGGTGCTTTTTTTTATTAATTACTGTATCTAGTTAAATAAGTGTAACGGCAGGAAAAAAAAAATATTTTCAGATCTTTATGAA
The DNA here is from genome assembly GCF_026930045.1 of Uloborus diversus. Classification (NCBI taxonomy): domain Eukaryota; kingdom Metazoa; phylum Arthropoda; class Arachnida; order Araneae; family Uloboridae; genus Uloborus; species Uloborus diversus. Next base: position 5,690,575 of record NC_072734.1, read on the forward strand.
AATAATTTTTTTGGAACTAAAAAATGTAAATGAAAATATAAAGTAAGCACCTCGAATTAAGCGGAACATCGAACTTTCAAGACTTGGATTATCAAGACTCTACTGTTGTTTGTCAAGATTTTAAATATTTAGTAGCTTTCAATGTGTGACATGTTTGTAGTAGAGCATACATCCAAATGGTAATCAACCCCTTCTCACAGCTAGGCCAACATGTCTAAAATGTTGTTTGTCACACAAGTGGTTATACTTTGGCCTGAGATGGTTTACATCCTGCATTGTTTACAGGATTCTTGGCATGTACCCAATAAAAAAGCCTCGTGAAGTCGAGTATTCCCGGAAGCTAAGAAATCGGCCCTGAGCTTCCAATCCACTTGTTGCTGAATTGATTATCCAATGCTTCTTCTCTAACTAGTGTTAAAAGCACTAACTGAAACTGGTGCGCATAAAAACTGATGAGCAACTGATTTGACCTAACTCATACCATTAAGTTAAAATGATTTTCAAAACCCTGTTGTTCTTTTGTGGGCACACTACATTGACTTCAGCAATTCCATAACTGGTTGCTGTTATTTTAACACTTATTCTATATTTTATCAAATTGTTTCTTTTCTGTTTCAGACTCTTTCTCCCTTGGATATGTACCCAAAAATTTTGGATTTTAGGCCTGTTATAATGGCTTCTTTTACTATGACACTAGCTAGACCATGTCTTTGCCCAATGGTAATAAATGGTTTTGAATTTTTTCCCCCTATTAATTTGTTTGCAAGAAATTTTTCAAACATACCTGATTTTAAAATTGTTTTCCAGATCGTTAGTAAAGGAAATGATCAAGTTTCTATGTCATCGAAATTTGAAACCAGAGATGATATAGGTAAGTCATTTGTAGTTTTAGATTTGCAGTAATTTTAGGTGGAAACACGGTTCATTGATTTAACAATTAACCTAACAATACACTTTGAAATAAAAAAAACATAGGTAAAAAAGTAAGGTAAACGAAGATAGTATATTTTTTAAAAGTTAATTGTGGCCTTTGAGTCAAAGCTAATGGAAATTGTATCAGTTTTTTTTTTTTTTTTTTTTAACCAACGTTTGAAAATATTTCTTGACTTTTTTAGAGGAGTAAATTTCATTTTTGAGAAGTGCAATACATGGAAAATGTGAAGAATAGTACAGTATTGTAGCCATTAATTGGGAAATGCATTTTTTTTTTTTTTCAAAAAAATCAGTTTTATTCAAGTTTTTCATGAATACATTTGAAACTAATAATTAACGTGACTTCCCCGAGACTTAATAACATCACAGACACGTTTTGGCATGGAATGTACTAGACTGGCACATATAGTTTTAATTTCAACGTCTTTATACCATATGTCAAAAACAGACGAAATTAGCTTTTCCATCGTAGTACTATCTAACTTATGAAGATGTTTCTTAAGTTTGATAGTAAGTTTTCTTAAGTTTGATTACGCCCACAAATTTTCAATCGGATTTAAATCTGGTGAGTTTCCAGGCCAATCCAGTACAGTAAGTTTGTTTTTAGAGCAGAAACTGACAACTTGCTTCGATGTGTGACATCAGGCCGTCATGTTGAAAAACGACACCTCCGTTCGACCAAAGTGTAGACATAGTCTATGGCCCGAGAGCAAATATCGTTCAGGTGCGTTTACCAATCTTAGGAACTACGTGAACTTGCTTGAAATCTATTATAAATGATGAACACAATAGAAAAATGCAATGTTCACAAGCTGGAACTGTCTCATTAAGTTTTAATATGTAATTGAAATAGGAACTATGTTCCGTGGACTGTTAGCACTTACACAAATAAATTTGTCTCCAGATGGCGCTATTAGACGCACTATTTATAATCAAAAAATTAATTAAGCAGTTTTTCAACCGTATATTTACTTTTTTACTTGTTTTTTTGTTGCAAAATATATTAATACGGTTTAAATTATTTACTATATTTGTTTTGTGATTAAATACAAAAAGGAAACCGAAAAATGTATCCATCCGCAAGTCTGCGTGCTCTTCATCTCGGGGTTTCGGTTATTACTCTAGCGCAAGCATAGAAAAACATTGCAAAGTACAAAAACGTTACTGCACAAAAAACATATTTGTTGATCGCCGAATAGCAGAAACCGACGTACAAAATCTTTAGAATATAAACAACTCTAATCGATGCCAAGACATGTTTAGGAAATATAAAATTAAACATTAGCAGACGATAAAATTAAAAATTAAAAAGCATATTTCATTTTCTTATCAATTTGTTTTATACCTTTCTTTTCTAACAATATTGCTTTTTAGCAACAGACGATATTTCAATGTCATTTTTATGACTGTTTTACAAGCTCGCATACAATTCTATTTGACATTAACACCAAATACAATTCAATGGTTTTAGTTTACACCACTTTTGGTTGGATTTTAGCTTTTTGTTTCATTGGATTACAATCATGGATGATGAATTACCTTTATTTTGTTGTATTCATGTTACGGAAGACACAAATGAAGGTATGATTCTTATTTCAAAAAAAAGTTTTGAGAAAATAAGAGAGTACATGCAGAAATGGATAGGTCTAAGTGAATGCAAAGAGAAAGATGCAGCAGAGCAGTTGAAGGAGTTGGAAGGATTTCGTGGAGATGCATGCTATGAAAAATGTTATGAAAATCGCTACTCTTGCCACCGAAAATGTTACATGCGATTTACAGATAAAACTAGAATAAAAAGATTCGAAAAGAAAACCTGTGAAGGTGAAGTTCAACCACCAAAAATACCGGATCGTCCAAAACGGCTAAGAGTTAAGACTGCAGACCGAAGAGACATTTTCCCCGATATATGCCTGATCTGCAGTAAAGAACAATATTTCTCTGAGAAATGTTCTGGGAAAAAAATGCAAGGAAAAACCAAGTGTGTGCCAGACATTCATTGCAAGTAAGTCTTTACTGGAAAATGCTTTGAAGAAAAATGATCAACGACTTCTTATTCAAATTCAAGATACTGATTTAATTGCAAAAGATGCAAAATATCATAAGAGTTGCTATAGATCTTACACTAATGTGAGCGTTCAGACCACTTCTAAAATTGACCAGCCAGCAGCATATTCTGCTTTCTGTGACATAGTAGACAAAAGAATCGTAAGAAATTCTGAAATTCTTTCTATGAACAAACTATCACAGATATATTTAAGCACTGCAGAAAGTTTAAATACAGAAGAGCAAAATATAAGTAACAGGCAGCTGAAAAGATGGTTACAGAGGGACTTTCCTCAACTAGTGTTTGTGAAGCCAAAGCAACGAAATCTTCCTGAATTAGTTTTGTGCAATAAATATGAGCAACCTGTACTAATTGAAAAAAGTTCATTCTCCAATGACTCAACAGATACCGATGAAGATATAATTGAACCATCAAATGATTTAACAAATGGTAACAGTACAGAAATTAATATTCTGTATAAAGCAGCATTAATTCTACATAATCAGGGTTCGTACGCCCTTGAAAAACCTTGAAAAGTGCTTGAAAAAAAAAAGTTCATTTTCAAGTGCTTGAAAACCTTGAAAAAGTTTTAAAACCTTGAAAAAGTTTCTTAGTGCTTAAATTCTCTCAAAAATCAACGAATTGTGCTTAGAAGTTTTAAAAAAGTATTTCACCAATGCAATTTTCTGAACATGTGTTCAGTATGCAACATCGCGAAAAATTGCTTCCGTGTTTGGGGTTCCAATCCTTTTGCATCTTGTAAATCTTTTGATGTTTTTACAACCGAAAGATATTTTGACATATGGTACCTTAGATTAGTTTATTTTTGTTTGATTTCATTAATTAACAAAGAAATTAATTTTTAAACCATGACAACATTGAACTTACTCGGGTTTCGCGGAAAATTGCTCTTGTGTTTGAAATTTCAATCTTTTTGCATCCTGCAAATATTTAAATATTTTGGCAAATCAAATGTTAGTTTCGCATATGCTACCTTAGATTAGTATATTTTTTGTTTAATTTTAATAAAAAACAAATAAATTTATTTCATGGGAAACATGCCACGTCGAACGAACTCAGACTTTGCGAAAAATTGCTTCTCGTGTTTGAAATTTTTGCATCTTGCAAATATTTAAATATATTCACTAATCGGATGTAATTTTCATATTTGCTACCGTAGATTAGCATATTTTATGTTTAATTTCGGTAAAATATAAGTTTATTTTATGGGAAACATGACAACATTAAACTTAACTCAACTTCGCGAAAATTTGCTTCCCTTGTTTGAGATTTCAATCCTTTTGCATTTTGTAAATATTTTTATATTTTTGGCAATTAGTAGTTATTTTGACACTGCTACATCTGATTAGCCTATTTTATTTTTTATTTTAATAACTAAAGAGTTAAAGAATTTATTACCTTGGTCTTGTTTAATTATTTGCTTATTTATTTTTGCAATTTTGAATCATTATCTTTACCTAATTTTTGGTCATAACAGATTTTTTTTAAAAAAATTTAAATTTCAGCAGTTGAGCACCTAACAAATTAACTTGAAGTTTGTATTTTAAATATAAAGTTGATTTATATAATTTTATTTATAAGTACATCATTTTTTTATGTCTGCTAAAATAAGGTGTATAACAGGGGTGGTTGTGTTATGATTATTCACTTGAAATCCAATAGTGTTCGTTTTTATGCTTTTACCTCCCTATATCTCCAATTTTCCCCTTTTCCTCAAATGTTCAAAATTACTACTTTATTAAGGTTGTGGATACTTGGAGCTTACTGAAAGAGGCTTTAATCAGCAAAGGGGTAGATAGCTTAAGGAGGGTCATTCATCTTCATTTGGATCTAATAAATTGACCAGTACCAGCCTAGCTAGGCCCAGTGCCTGTTGCTGGTTATCAACAGACACTGGGCATGGTATTTCTATGCAGAATATTTTGACTTAAACTATTTTATGAATTGTATGCATAGCAAAAGTTATTGTTGTACATATGTATATTCAAGTAATAGGGGTCTTAGTTTTAAAAATTATTCCCCCCCCCCTCGCCCCATTTTGCTCTTTGAAACTTTCAGGTAATGAACCTGAATATTATTGCCTTTCTAAATTTAAATTCTAATTTCAACAATAACCCATTTTTTCCCAAAATAAAACTACTTTTGTCATAATATATGTCAACTTCTTGTGAATCTTTTCAATTTCGAAATATGGCTCTATAAATCTGAACTTGCACATTTATTCTCTATTGCAAGTTAATCAATGAAAGCTGAATAGGCTCAAGTTTGCATTCAGAGTATTTATCACTGCTTAAGCTGCTTTTGTATATTTTGAGGTGTAGAGACTGGACTGTGGACTTCATAAACTTTTCTTACTTCCTAATTTTTAAATTTACTCGAGGACAGTTGAAATGCCTTATTGGCTGAACAGCTAATAAATACATACGAATAATTGATTTGCATACTTATAAATGGTTTGCAAACCTAATATTTTTAGAACTTAATAGTGCAAACTGAAATAACTTTCTGGGTAGTGTTTTTGTCCTAAACGCCCTTATATTGTAATAAACCACTGTATAGATATTGGAAATAAATGTTGGAACCGGGCGGGGGGGAGTGACTTCAAAAACTCCTCTCTGGCAATGCCATTGAACTTGGGTATTTTAGTTTCTTCCCATAAAAGTTAAAAGCAGTTATGAAAGGTTTTTTTAATTTGCTGATTCTAGAAAATATACAAACCTCTGACTGCTGCAAGCTTTGAAAAACCTCAAAATTAAACCTCTTGGTATCTGCTTCTCTTTATGACCAAACTTTTCAAACATTTTCAGAAAAACTTTCAACGCAGTAGATCTTTCATCAAAGCGTCTCTTGTTGTAGAAAAAGCATTTTTGTTTTAATATACTTTTTTGTATTATTGCCTTATTTCCATGTGTTTGTAGTAAATGAAATCGGCATATAATATTTTTAGTACAAATTTATGATATTGCCTTGAAAACAAAATTTTTTACCTTGAAAAGTACTTGAAAAGTGCTTGAATTTTTTTCTGCCTAAAGGGTATGAACCCTGATAATATAATAAAGAACTCACCGGCTCTTCAATGCACATGGCCTCCTACTGCCGAAGATTTAAATGAAGCTTCTGTTGAATGCATGATTCATCCAGTGTTATTTAATTTCTTAGCATGGTGTGTTGGTGAAAGCGAAGATTTGGAAATTATCGAATTTATTAGTGTATCAGAAAAGGTTAAACGTAAACTTTTTTCTATTTCTCAAGATTTGATATATGTTACATCAGCAGGAAGAAAACAGACTCCGAAGCACATATCACTGGCAATGGCAATGAGGCATATAACTGGATCAGCACGTGTAATCAACATTTTAAATGGGTTGGGCCACTGCATTTCACATTCAGCTGTACTTGAGTATGATACTCAACTAGCAGAAATGCAGTTAAACACAACAAATAGTCTTCCCATAGGTATTGTTCCAAAAATGTTTGCAACTCTGGTTTGGGATAATATTGACTTTTACGAAGAAACAGTAACTGGACACGGCACTACTCATAGCACTAATGGTATAATTGTACAAACAGAAGCACAAGATTCCTCCGAAAGTCCACAAATGTATATTAAAACTGGGAAAAAATCGAAGAAAAGGAAAATTGATCCACCTGTAATACATATATCTAACTATTCCATTGGACAACGTTGTTCTCCTCAAATCTCTCAAACCCTCTCATGCAACAATAAAAGAGTAAAATTAGATAATGCAAGACTTGCAGATGCTGCTTACATTTTTTCGAAACTTCCTATGAAAGATAAAGAAATTTTACCGGCTTGGACTGGTTACAATTGCACATTGAATAAAGAAAATATACCTTCTCAATCAACAATACGATATCTCCCTGTGTTAGAAGCAAACCCAACAGAATTTTCTACAGTTAATGCAATTCTGGAAAAAAGCGCGTATTTGTGCCAAAAACTGGAATTACAAGAAATTGTTCTAGTATTTGATCAGGCAATTTATTCTAAGGCACAACAAATACGTTGGAAGGAGGAAAAGTTCAAACATTTAGTTATACGTCTTGGTGAATTTCATACTTCACTGTCTTCTCTCTCTGTGATAGGCAAACGCTTCAAGAATGGAGGACTTTGCAATATTATGATTGAGTCTGGAATCATTGCTGAAGGATCAATAAATGGTGTTCTGAGTGGTAAGCACTACAATCGTAGCATACGCTGCCACAAAATAATCTTTGAAGCATTAAGTAGACTTCTGTGGTCTGAATTTCTAAATTCATTATCAGTCAAAGAGCAACTTGATTGTTTGAAGATATCTTTTCATCTCTATCAAAGTTTTAAACTGAAAATTTTAAAAGAAAATCAGTTTCCTGAAGATTTCCTTCTGACTATGAAGAAGTTTAATGAGTTTGTTGTTGAAAACTGTGAAAACAACATGACATTTGCATTTTGGATATCATACTTGGAGATGATTGGCTGTCTGTTGAGATTTTTACGAGCAACAAGAAACGCCGACTGGGATTTACATCTTGTTACTGTTGAAGAATTAATACCTTGGTTTTTCAGTTATGATCATATCAACTGTGCTCGTTATTTACCTGTTTATTTACATGAGATGCTGAATTTGCCTGAGACACATCCATGTGCACACAATGAGCTAAGTGCTGGTAAATTTGAGGCTCAAAGACAAACAAGCTATGGATTTTGTGGCATAGCCATGGATCAAGTAATAGAGCAAACAGCAAACCGAGACTCAAAAACAAAAGGTGGGTTGACAGGATTTACCAGAAATCCAGCTGCTGTGCATCGTTGGATGCTATCGCACCATTTGAGGGCTCATGTCTCTTCATCCTGTGAGCAACTCACTGGAAGAACAATAAAGGAGTTCATGAAAAAAGATTTGCAACCCGCACAAATTCAAAAACATGAGGCGATGGTAAATAGTACTATGAATACTATAACTTCGATGATAAATCCCTTTACGTGGAGCGAAGAAGCTTTAGTGAATATTTCAAGTGGAGCATATGCATCTAACTCTGTACAATCTGATCTCACTAAAGCAAAGCTTATAGGAAAAGAAGCTTATGAAAAATACCGCAAAGAACGACTTTTTGAAGAACGTGATTCAGTCATATACTCTCCAATCAAGCTGCAAAAGCTGTTGACATTTTCAGATTCGAAAAAAAACATACATTAAAAGAGCAGTCTGAGAAGAAGTTTCTTAAAAGTTCCACAGATCTTTTAGCTCGCATAATTGTAATGGGACAATCCTCAGAGCTCGACATGAGAAGTATCATGAAGTATAACTTAACTCCACACCCACCTGCAATTGCAAATATTGACGGTTGCCTTGTTAAAACAAACAAGGCATCCTTGGTCCAAACGGTACTGGATCTGGCTGACAGTAATAACGACCTAAGTCAAATTCCAAGAAATGGAGTAATAATATTGGATGGGATGGCAGTGCTGCAGCAAATGAAAGATATACCAAATACAATGGGAGAATTAGCAGTCACTCTTATCGAATATGTCGTCAACATAAGCATAAAATATAATTGTACAGCTGCACATTTTGTAACAGATACATACCCTCCGATTAGTATTAAAGCAAGTGAAAGAGAAAGAAGAAATTTTGGTAGCGAAATTTTTATTAACATCAGAAACCCTAATCAAAAAAACATCGAAACAGTTTAAGAAGTTCCTTGCACATGGTCATAACAAAGAAGCCCTAGTGAATTTCCTTTTCAACCAATGGACATCCTACGATTCTGCTGTCCTTAAAGGCGTGTCCATTTTTCTTTCACATGGACAGGAATGTCACCGTCTAACTCCTACAGAGAGCAAACTAGATGTGGGAGAAGTTACAGAATTAAGGTCTGACCATGAAGAGGCTGACACCAGACTTCTTTTGCACGCTTTTTATGCATCGAAAAGCTCTGCTGCTACTGTTTTGATAAAGAGTTCAGACACAGATGTTTTCATTCTTTCCTTAGCAATGAATCAGTATTTTGCAACTGATACCTATTTACTAATGGGCACTTCATGCAGTTTAAAATTAAAGAACATCTCCGTCATTGCTAAGATGTTAGGTAACGATCTTTGCACAGCATTAATCGGGTTACATGTATTTACTGGCTGCGACACATGTAGTGCTTTCAAAGGCAAAGGCAAAAGCAAACCTTTTTCCTTAATGCAGTCTAAACTGAATAGCCTAAAAATGTTTCATGAACTGGGTTCTTCATGGGAAGTGAATGAGTCGTTGGTTAAAGATCTTCAAGAATTTGTTTGTGCACTGTACGGATATCCTCATTTGAAGCACATTGATGAAGTTCGTTACCTGATATTTAAGTTAAAATTTAGACTAGATGTATCATTACCTCCAAATTTTGATTCTCTTCTGTTACACATCAAGAGAAGTAACTATCAAGCAAATATTCATCGCCGATGCTTGCAAAATTTAATTAATGCTCCTAGTCCATCAGAACATGGTTGGAGTGTAAATGCTGGCAACATCGAAATACAATGGAACACTATTCCAATTGCACCAGATATTATACAAAAACAAATCTCCTGCGCATGCCAGAAAACAAAGTGCTCCTCGAAGAGATGTACATGCAAAATGAAAAATTTTTCATGCACAGAGTTTTGCTCTTGTGACAGCAGCTGTGTTAACTCCCAAGAAGAAATCAGTTCTATGCATGAAGACTGGATGGATGAAATAAGTGATTCTGACGATGATACTCCAGAATAAAGGACGAAATTTTCTAGATATGATAATCCATTTAGAATTAGTTTTTTATAAATCTAGTATGTATAAAAAGTAGATTTAAATTATAAAATATATGCCTTTTTTGGTCAACTTGCTGGACTATTGGTTTGTTGCTCTCCTGCTGTATGTTCTAAAAGAAATTGTAAAAAATTAAATTTTTACTAAGGACGAGGACAAGGGTGCCCACCCTAAAAGCAAGGGCATAACCCCTCCCCTTAAGTGTCACAAAGACCCCCGAAGAGCAAGAGCCCCCCCCCCCCACAAGGAGAAAAATACCCCTTAAAACAACCCGCCTCCTAAAAATTTCAATGGCGCAGTCTGCGCCATGACCCCTCCCCTAGGTCCCTAGGTTGACACCCCTGATGAAGGAAATGTTTGGTTCTTGAAAAAAAATATATTTTAAATGTTGTACAAGCATAGTATTTTTATTGTAGTTGCATAATATTTTTGATGTATTTAAAATTTTCTCGCCTTTTTTCATTTTCACTCATTTTGTCTTGTATTTCTAATGGTCTGTAAAAAAATTATGAGACACTATTTTTTTTGTGAACATTCTGTTTTTTTCATCTGTAGACACTAAGGATTCAGAAAAATATCACTTTTTGTAGTTCCCAAAGTTGGCAAACGAAACCATGTTTTTAAGCATCTTTTATGCCTTCGTCCCACAGCCTAACATGGTTGGAAGCCCATTTTTGGCCAATATCGACTCGTAGCTGGCACTGTTCATCATTCCTTCTACGGGAACAAGGGATCTTGTGCCTGAAATGCAGAAACAACCCCAAAACATCTTTTTGGGCAGATACTTGGGTGCTTGGTTAATGTGGTGTGGACGAAGAGATTCTCCTTTGCTCCTTCTCACGAACCTGGATCTAAATCCCTGAACCACAAAATGTGTTTCATCAGAAAATAAAACCTTTTCCCCAGTCCTCCTCAGTCCATGTTTTATATTTCCGTGCCCATTCTAACCTTTTTTTCTTCATGCGAGGTGTGAGAAGCTGCTTCTTGTATGGTCGACGTGCTTTCCGCCCTTGCTCTGTATCTCACTGTTGAAGGTGCAATGTCAACACCAGCTTCCACCATGGACTTGAACAGATCAAAACTAGTTAATCGGGGATTCATAACTCTCATTCGATGTAAACTTTTGTCGTCACGAGCCGAAGTTGATCTTTTTCATGCACATTTTCCAATACGTTTGGTTCCAGTTTTTCCTGTTGCATTAAACCGCTGCCATATCCTCCCGATACTTGATTTACTCACTCCACATATTTTGCTTATTTCTTCTAACGTTTTAGAAGTGTGTTCTCTAAGGGCAATCACTTTAGAACATGTTTCAGGGCTAATATCCATGAGTCTAATTACTTCCACAACAAGCGAACAACTAAACTGCCAACTTCTAGCCACTTGGCAGAAGAATTTATATGCCTGCTACTTACCTGATGTGTACAAATAGCTACTACTTTAAAAATAACTGCCATTTGGAGTTGAATTTGAGTGCTTATTGGTTGGCTTACGTGTGATAAAGCGAAAAAATAACATTTCCCAATTAATTGCCACAATACTGTAAAAAAAAATCCATTAAAAACCCAACTTTCTAAGGTTGAAATAAGATGACAGGGAAAAAAGAGATAGTACTATTTTGGTTTTTAACATTTATAAAAAGTTCACATTTTCCATTTAAAAGGATAATACATCCAAATGTAATACTTTTAAAATACCAATTGTTTTTTTCCCCCGTTATCAACACTGTTAAATTTTTATTCAAAATACAAAGTGAAATTACTTTTGACTAAACTTTTGAGGTGAATTTCTGATTTTTCAACGATTGAAATACACTTTTTGATGCGTTAAAAATGTAATTTTTAAAAAGTTTAACTTTTAAAGATTTTTTTTCTTTTTTTTTTTGTGGTGATCAAGCATGGATTGGAATAAATATTGTTACTCATAAAAATTCTGTAAGATCATTCTAAAGCAGTAAATGTTCGTAACTGGTTGATGAGGACCAGTAGCGTAACTAGGGGTTGGCAGGAGTGGCTCTCGCCAGGAGCGCAGCAGCCAGGGGGATGGCTTTTCGACTGATTGAAAAAAATGTTTTTAAAGAGTTTTTTTCTCTTTTTAATTATAGAAATTGAAAAATACTTTAAAAAATTTTTAAAAACTCACAAGAAAAAGAGCTAAAGGGGATATGTATAGTCTACTGAGAAGGAACATTGAGCATCATTGAAAACAATTCTAAAAAGGAAAATGAGAAAAAAATTACAATGCTGCCTCCTATTTGTCGAATCAATTAATCAAAATATTCCCCAAAAAAAAACTTGGGGGGGAGGTCACAGTGACCTCTGATGACTTCTCACGTGGATGACCCTGGGGGGGAACAATTTCTTTAGTTCGCCAGAGGCGCTAGACCCCATAGTTACGCTACTGGTGAGAACATATCTAGCATTTATTAGTCTAAAACTTAAAATTAAAAAAAAAAAATTGCACCAGCGATTCTCACCCGGTGGTCTGTCTGACCGGCACCAGTTCGCCGAAAAATTTGACCAGTCCAGTCTTCATTCCAAAAGAATGCTATGATTTTTTAGCAATATTTATTACCATTATATGATTTCTTATCTTGTTTTTAACTGCTAAATATTTTTTGCAACAGTTATTTAACACTAAGTGTAGTTTTATTTATGTGGCATTTATAAATTCATTCATTATGTATTACTATTTTGGGGGGGGAAAAAAAAAAAGAACCCTTAGCCGTTCGCTGACTCTGCATAAAGTATGGCTTGCCTTCATTTCAAGTTTCTTAAAAAAAAAAAAAAAAAAAAAAAGCTACGTTAACGAATATTATTATTTTGGATGTATATGACTTTTGATTATACCCCTAATATCATTTATTTGTATTAATGCTATTCTACAAAATAAACAAAAAGCTTTCTATTAATAGCTGTAATCCGTAACTATGGTAATCTACTTGTTGATATGTGTGGTATTGTACCAGATGGCATTGTTGGCTTTTTCACAAGTTATACTTACATGGAAGCGGTTGTAGCAGCTTGGTATGAACAGGTATGACATTCTTTTCAACTTCAAATCACTTTTTTTTTAATGTTTTTAATTTTATCATGCAGTAGTTTGAGTACTTGTACGTTTTCATTTATAAATTGTGAACATTTTAAAACGAGAGAGAGAAAAGAAAAAAAAAATACTTATTGAATATAAAAACTGAGAAAGTCTTTAAAACTTTCAGAAATAGAGACTAAGGTTTTTCTTTATTCAAAAATTTGAATCTTAACGTAAATAATTCAGTAGAGTCATGCTAATCCAAATCCTTGTAATCCAAGCTCTGCTTAGTCTGAGATAGTTTAAATACTGTATTTCCCCCTCCTCCTGGACAGAAAGTGTTTTAAAAATGTCAAAGGAATTAAGTGTTGGAAACTTGAACAGGAATAAGTAAATGGATGAAGCAAGTTTAACAACGTACTTAGGGAAAGCTGAGGCAAAGATTCCAAGTCACACAGTTTAACTAAACCAATGGGAGTCACATTACTAGTGGAAGAAACATAATTTCTTCCAACAATTTACTTTAAAATATATCACATTACTTGGAATCCTTGCCTCAAGATTTGAAGGTTTCATTCTCTCCACCTTTCATCCTTTCTCAATGGATAAAAGTGTCACCAGGCGACTGTAGGAAAAAACTTGTCAAAATTAAAGAGTGAAGTGCTGGACATGTAACACCCAGTGACGGATTTACAAGTTTGGTGGTCCAAATTTGTAAACCAATACCTGTAATATATATATATATATATATATATATATATATATATATATATATATATGAGAAATGAACTTTTTGGAGAAAATTATAAATTTTAGGCCTTGTGTGGCATACCTAAATATTTTTTTGATTTTAATAAAATGCTTTGTTGTATACATGGGTCTGTAGGGTCAACATTTAATGAACTTATTGTATTTAGTTTCTTAAAAAATGTTTTTTTCTGACATGCCCTACTACATACAGTCGGACCTCTATATATCGAAGTAGCAAATTGCCGGAAAAAAATTCGATATATAGAAATTTCGATAATATAGAAACGATCTTATTTTATCATAAAAATCTCCTAAAACATTAAAATTAAAGCTAATTTTCGTACATGAAACCCAATTTCTAATTTATATGATCATCGGATTAAACGAAAGTTAATAACTGAAAAATTAACAGAAATTACATTTTTGTGCCTTCATGCATCTTCATTCTTCGGCAGTTCAACTTGATTCGCAACATGTGGGGATTTTCGCTTTGACAGTGTAATCGAGAGAAAAGTAAAAAATCAATCTACTTGGATGATTTTTACTGAAGCTAAAAAGACTAGGAATGATAATCAACAGATGAAAAGGATAACTTAAAACTGATTTTACAGTGTACAACTAAGATTTGAAATAAACCTGAGGGAATTTAAGAACTCCAGAACGGAACAACGACCTATCTACACACCCCTCAAACCCAGATTTCTTATGAGTTTCTTAGCAACCTTTAGTAAACATAATTTACTCCCCTAACCTTCATTTTTCATGAGACAAACAGTCTAAAGTGGAAAAAAATCTACGAATGTCTCAAATTTTTTTTTCGATAAATAGAAACAATTTTTCTATGTAATGAACATTGAAATTTGCTGGAATTTCGATATATAGAAATTTTGATGTTTGGAAGTTCGATATATGGAGGCTCGACTGTACATTGACCTCAAGTCTGAAGAAGGAATATTTAAGTTCACATTTGCATAAATATTTTTTCAGTTTTGAAGCTTTGTGGTTTTCTTATTTCTTACTATTTAACTGTTCAATAAACGTATTTTAAAACGATGTTATTTTGAATTTTAGGGTATCATAGATAACATTTTGAAAAAGAAATTGCTATTTTTGGAAACTCAAGATTCTGGAGAAACGAGTCTGGCTCTCCTAAATTATGTGAAGGTAAACATAATTTTGAAATTTCCCATTTTTGTTATGCCTTTGATGATTTCTTTTAAAATGCATTTCTGTTATAAGTTAATAACTGTTTAAAATTTTGGCCCCAATTCACAGTTATTTATACGCTCGAATATTGTAAATAACCGCATGCAGTTGCCTTCAGCAGAATTGTATGTTTCTAATCTGCACTCTCTTCTCATGTTTAATCAGAAGATTTTGGTTTCTTTTCATAGATTTAGTTTCTAGTGCAGTCGGACCCCAATTTAACAAATTCATCGGGACCGAAACTTTTATACATTAAATCGGGGTCCTAATATCAGGGGAGGGGGTGAAAAAAAAATTCAAAAACTACACTTACTTCATCTAAAACCCCTAATTAGCAACTACGCAAAATATCCATAATTAGAAAGTGAAACTGAATCAGAAACTTTTTATTCAGCATTTCACGACTTATTACACACTAGTTAATTTGAAATTTTAAACTACTAACACTTTGTCATGATGTTTGACAATTTCCTTGATCTTGACTCGAAATAGTTCTCTTTCGACTTTATGGATAGCATAAAATACTGTGTCATTTGCAGCCTGCTGCATGAAATATGTTTTTACAGCTCCCAGGCCATATAAAGCATTTGAAAAAGTAACAGTTTTAATGGGAGTTTCACTATGGCTTTTCTGCATTAAAATCAACATTCGTTGGTTGCCCCCTCGCCCGTTAAACATTGTTGGTTGATCCCAAGAAAAGTCTTTTTTTATTTTGGACAATATAGATATAAAGTTAGGAAAACAATCCAATATTTTTTAAGCCAAATTAACAAAAAAAGATCTTTTTGGCTGTTAAAATAATTCGTTAATTCGGGGTTTTTGCCTTCATTTTAGTCGGGGGAAAAAGAAAAATTCGTTAAATCGCAAAATTTGTTAAATAGAGGTTCGTTAAATCGGGGTTCAACTTTACTTGAATAAATATTTATATTTCAAGCAATCTATCCATTTTTCTTTGTTTATATAAACCAGTGCATCTAAGGTGTAAAATTTCTTTGATAGCTCAATGACGTACATTTGTCATCCCCCCCCCCCTTCTAATATTCCTAAAAACAAATTCTTATTTCAATTTAAACCAATACTCAAGCAAGTCCGTCATTTAGGGAGGTGAGGAGGATTAATTGCCCCCTCCCCCCTAGCTTTTGAAATGTAATGCACATTTGTGTATGTTTTTGTTCTATTGTGTTTTTCATGCAATATATATTAAGTACATACCTCCCCCCCCCCCTAGAAATCTTAAAATGATAGACCTCCAAGCTTCAAAAAAGGTATGCAATTACAACTGCAAAAGTGAGGACTAGCAGCAGTCTTTGAGCCCAGGTAGTTTGTTCCTAGTCAAAATTATCAATTCCCAATAAATAGGTCCTCTTAAAGCTAGCTATCTCCTTGCAAGTTAGAGCTTCTTCCAGCAAGCTGTTCAAAGTTCCTACAACCCTACTAAAGTAATAGTTTTTCCTCATTTCCTGATTAGCCTGAGGATTGAATAATTTTTGTTTTAAGCTATTCGAAACAGAGGTTGAGTTTTCGTCATAGAAGATCTTTAGCCTTCTTTCACAGAAATTCAACGTTTCTCTTATTTCTTCCGCCTGTTTTATTTTATTTCCCTTTGGAAAAACAGAGCAGTGTTCATTTTATTTTGGAAAATAAGAAAATCTTTTTTTAGACTTGTAAATTTGTTTTATAAGTATTTATAAGTATTTATTTGTACTATTGCGTTTTTAGGCTTGTGAAAATGGGAGAGGTGCGGTTTTACTTTCTGTTGCCAGAGGGAAAGTATCTGAAGGAGTTGATTTTGGTAAGATGCTATGGGGGGGGGGAGTTATTTTTTACAAAAATTAAGTTTTTTTTATATTCAGAAATTTAAAAATTATATTCACTGATTTTTCGCTCTATTATGTGTAAACACTAATTGAGTATAAAATATTTTACCTTTTTACTTTTTTTTTTTTTTTTTTTTTTGTACTATCAAATACTATTTTTGTTTTGAAAAATTATTCATTGGAACAAAGGTGAATATAAATATTTTAGAGTCACAAGTTACTAAAATCAACAATTATTGTACTTGAATATCAAATTAAAAGAGAAAAAGTAAAACTGGTATGTGGTTGGTAAAATACATTGATCATATTAGATAAAGCTACTTATT
The DNA here is from genome assembly GCF_026930045.1 of Uloborus diversus. Lineage (NCBI taxonomy): Eukaryota > Metazoa > Arthropoda > Arachnida > Araneae > Uloboridae > Uloborus > Uloborus diversus. Next base: position 5,707,487 of record NC_072734.1, read on the forward strand.
ATTTGATTCAGACAGGATCATTTAGGTTCACGCACACAGCTCTGCATATTTTTAAGCCCTTCAATCATTTCCTTTGCCTTTCCAGTATTTTTAAGAACTTTTCAACTATTCACCTAATAAGTGCACAAACTACATTTTAAAAAAATGTTTCTAAATACCAAATTCGCATTTTTTGCATTAAATTAAAACCAGATTAACGCACAAGAGGATTTTTTAAATACTTTCTCTTGCACATGCAAAATGATGCAAGAAACAAGCTTTTTTTCCAGCAGGTTGGCATAGTGGTTAGGCATTTGCCTCTTCCGACCAAGATTTGCAGGTTCAAATCCACGTCTGGTTAGTGGATTTTCAAGGTGCAGAAGATTATCTGCATTTATGTTGCATGATTGTGCAGCATGTAAAAGATCCTTTGAGTGCCTGTTTGGCTTAGGCACTCTTGGCTAAATTGAATTTCTAGCTCTATTTCACTTTATGAGAGCCTAGTGGCCTCCAATTAGTGGAGAAATGAGTGAGCAAGTTCTCAAGTAGTAATGGCGATCCGCCAATAATGGTGCCACATGAGAAAATGGACAGCAGCTCTTGGGGAATGTATGGTGAGCTGTCATACAACCACTGTGATATAAATCATTTTTTGTCTCTATTTCATGTTCCTGGTGTAGTAAATTTGTTTTGAAGTTCAGAAATATCTGTTAAAAATAAAGGAGAGCACATTTCTCCTACATTTTGTTTTATATTTTAAATACAATTGAAATGCAGTCGAACTTACTTATAACCAGCTACTACTTAATTAAGCTCCACTTTTGATAACTTTCATCCTTATTTACTGGAAATATTATTAAATTTCTCCTGAGAAAAATAGCAAATAATTGTTCTAAAAAAATATTAGGTTGTCACTCTAGAATTTGAATTGCAGTATTAATTTTGAAGTACTATTGTTCTAAAATTTTTGAATATTTTTCTATTTTGTGTTACTTTTGCCTGAAGGAAGAATGTTTGATAGACATAGCTAGTAAATATTCTTACCCCCCTCCTTCCCAAAATAATGAAATCTTCAGTTATTTTCTACAATGAGATATAAAAGATAACTGCTAATTAATTCTGAAAACATAAATTTCATTTTGCTGCAGTGTATAATACACTTTTATTATAATCACTTTAACTTCTAACTTTTGTGAAATCAATAGAATTGTCCTACATTGTATGCTGTCTAATTCAAAGTTGAAAATAGTATTATATTAGCTTAGTTATTAATTTAACATGTAGTTAATGTTTTTGCTCTAACTATGTGTGATTAACATTTTCTTCAAAAATACATTTACTTTATCATGCAAAATTGCAACTTATTTAGCTTGCGTTCGACGAACCTCACCGGTCGACAAATGAGTAACCGGTTGCTAACCGCAGCGTTCTTGAGAGCTACTGGTTAACTGGTTGCTTACGATGTCATTTTATGAGCCTCACCAGTTGATCTACCGGTCAACCGCAACTTAAGATGGTTCATTGGTTGATGGAACCACGTGACATTTTTGACCAATTATAAGTATTTCTCACCTGCGCGTTATTATTCTGTGCCATGTCTGGGCAAGTAACCGGTGATCAACCGAAAGGTTTGATGAAGCAGTGGTTCGTGAACAACCAGTTAGTAACCGCTGACGTCATTGTTGTCACGTGATTAACCAACCACTCGCTACCAGTCGTGCTCGTCGAACGTAAGCTTAGTAAATTTTTTAAATAAGTTTCTTTTGGCCTGTTAGTACTGTCCCCACCCTCCCTTACACACACTTGGTAAGAAACATGCCAACCCTGTGCTAAACCCTGTTTGTAAAAAAACAATCTGCAAAGGATGAGTTTAGGCAATTCTAAATTATTAATGTTTTTCTTTCCAATTTCAGATCATCATCTTGGAAGATGTGTCATCATGTTTGGAATACCTTTCGTTTACACTCAAAGTCGAATATTGAAGGTTAGGTTTTGAGAAATCTTAATGATATTGTGTAATTGATAAAGAATTTCATACATCACCTAAAATATAGCTATTATTTTTGTTTTGAACCTTTTTTAAATAATATTAACAAGTGTTTTAAGATCAAGTATTTTGCACTGAAGGTGTTTAAATAAATGCAGTGTCAACGGGCGCAAATAAAAACATTAAAATAGGCAGCCTGGTTTTGAGGGCAGTTGCTCTCTTCCTCAGTTCACGGCTTAGAAATGAAAAATAATTCAAGAGTACTTTTTGAATACTTAAGAGAGGACTTCTAAACCAATCAGGTTTCAGCATTTGCTGAGAACTATTTCACTATAGAACTTCCTTGTGAAAAAAAAATTTCTAAGGTGTCAATAGCAAAATATTGTTGCTACACAGGTCACGAAATTAAATTTTCCATTGCTAAGATCATTTGCAAATCTTCCACTGTTATGGAGCTGGATTTTTCGGAAGCTTTTTGTGTGCACAAAAATCTTGATAATATTTGTAATGAGTCTTTTGCAGTTTCTCACATTTCTCCGATACTACTAAACCAATTCGTATTAGCATTTTTTGAATATCTCTATTGCCAATCAGTGCTCAGGGAATGTTGAAACCTGATTAGTTTTAGAGCTGTCTCTCAAGCCTTTAAACAGCCTCTTTACAATATATCCCATTTTTCAGCTAGGCACTGTTGAAAGGGGCATTTGCCTTCAGAACCGGTCTGCCGATTTTAAAGTTTTTATTCGTGCCTGTTGACATTGCACTAATTTTAACATTAACAAATGCGTCCAACTTACTCAAATTTGTCATTAATTATTTTAAGTGAACGGAATTTAGGATATTTTGCACCAAATAAAGTAACTGCATAATCCATATGGAAGTCACATTTTTGTTGTAGTTTATTTCGTGTACAATATTTTAACTGACCTTTTCTTTTTAATAGGACTCGACCGATGTATCGGCCTGGCCGATGCATCGGCGCCGATGGTTCAACAATTTAGCCATCGGCATCGGCATCGGCGGCCGATGTTAACTTGGAGAAAACATCGGCCCATCGGCCTTAAAAAACATCGAAAAGCCGATGGAATAGGCCGATGTTTTCGAAAAAAAAAGGACCTTTGCTGTTTTACTTTTTAATACTAAGAAAAGGGAGTTATTGTTCCCATATAAAATTGTTTACTTAAATTTCAGTATGAATTTCTATTTTAATCACCCCTGAAAGAGTTTTCAATACTGCATTCAGGTACCAAACAAGTTAATTTTGCGTTGTTTCTTGCAGCAGGATGTACGTATGTATATCTTATAATTCGTAACTCAAAAATGGTAATCTGTAGACGGATAAATTTTCGCATGTGGGGTGTGCGTACGTATATTGCCAAATTTGAGACCATGGAAACAAATTTGAGATGGCGAAACCGGTTTTTGTGTCATTTTATTCGATTCCCGTTGAACCGACTGTAATTTTATATTTTTCGATACTTGTAATATGAATCACAGTAATGCAGTCTTTTCTGTATCGCTTCGGCGGAGTTACAAGTTTGAGGCCCGTCGAAATACATTTCGGGGCCCTATTTCTATCACAGAAGTTGTAAAACATTTATCATAAGCATTTTTGTAACTCCTACGGTGCCCCTAAGGTTATGGGACCTCTCGCGCAATTGCAGCATTTGCTATATTTTAAACCTGCCACTGCACGTCAAAACAAACTCGAGTGAGGGTTTTGAAAGGGTTTTTCTGCTCAATGTTTATGATTATTTTGAACTCTATTTTTACGACTATTTTTTGAATTTCCGAGAACACTTGCGTGCCCCTCCTCCCACTCCCTCAATTTCTGAAATCAAACTCTAGTTGTACTTCTGAGTTGTTTAAAACTAACACCATTCATAAAATTAGAGATTTTTTTTTCAAACTTTATCCATTGTTTAGAAAGAATTCAGAGCATTAATGAAAGAAATTGATTAAAGATGTTTTGAATGGTGACATAATTCGGAATTTAAGGAGATTTTTGAATTTTTTCTTCGGAAGTGCTGAAATAGATTCAGAAACTTTTCCGAGGCGTTGGTGGTAGCGGTTCTGTACTAAAAAAATGAGGCCGAGGTTAAGACCGCGAAGTGTGAGTCACTCCAAAATCAGAGGGTGACCTCCCCTAACCCTCCCTCGTCGTTTCAAGCATTTCTTAAATATCTAGCGATTATTTATTTTGGTTAAGAAATGTCATTTTGCGTATTTCTCATACTTGTTTCATCTATATTTCGTAATGCGCCATCTTTTTTGCATCATTAATAGCGATTGATTTCTTTTCTGTTGTAAGTAACTATTTTTATGTACAGTCGAGTCCCAACTTACGCGAGGGATGCGTTCCAAGACTCCTCGCGTAAGTCGAAATTTCGCGTTGTGGAGAAATATATATATCCATACAAATTTTTCAAAGCATACCAAATTCTTTTAGACACTTATAAACACCCCCTTAAACTGCTCTAAAGCATTCCTCAACTATATACTGCATTTTTTTGCATACAGAACTGAACATTTACTGTATTTAAAAAATAAAAAAATGTTTTATTCAACATGAAATACTTTAAGATGTACAAAATGAATGACCAATAGGAGGGAAAGACACACGGAGGTTAAAACAACACGGTACGCGCAGTATGTAGTAATACTAAAACGATGCAGTGTAACAGTACTGTGCAGTAAGATACAGTAACACTATTTAAGAATTAAAAAATGAAGATGGTAATGATTTATGCTCCATGATCAGATCGTTATTCCTATCTAGTACCTTTTTAAATATGATTGCTTCGCCTTTTCTTTCATAACGTTTCAATTTGTGGCAACATCTCCTCCTCCTGACCTCTTTATTAATACACATTACAAGAGCAGCTTCCATTTTCATAATATTTACTTTGCTAGACTGCTCTGCAAGCTTCAATATTGAAACCAAATTCTGAACTTTTACGAATATCTTTTTGTTTTGACTTGTAATTGTACGCATGGAAAATTCACTCATACTTATTGTCGTGCTACCGTCGACATTTTGTAGTTAGTCATCGAGAATCTTAGCTTTTTTTTTTTTTTAATCAGAAACTTTCTTTTTTTCCCATCATCGCAAACTTTAGATAAAAGTGCCACCAAGGTACCATTGTATTTCATCAACTTTAATATTGAGAATGAAAAAAAATAATAAATGAAAGTTGCGGAGTGGTTATTCGATGCACTAACATAACGATGACTAAACTAGTTTGGTGTGTGAAGTTTGACTATCAGTGATGCTTAAAGAGATGTAATAACATTCAAATGAAATCAATATTTAGTAGTCAATAACGAAGCTGATACTTCCTTCTAAAAAAATCATGTTGTGGGCGAAAAATTCGCGTTAGCTCTAAAATTAGTTATTCGTGAAAAATTCGCGTTACAGCCACTTCGCGTAAGTCGAATCGCGCTGTAGCGGGAGTCGACTGTATTTATATAAAATCAATGAATCAGTTATTTTCATTTTTTATACGAAAGTTTCAAGAATTTTCTATAATGCAATTTTTTAAATTTTAGAAAATTGTTGTTAAATTGAAAAAAATAATTTGAACTTGTTTGTAAAGCTGCATAAGAGATAAAACAATCAAATTGCTCAATATTATGTGTGCAAACATCAGATGAAGTAGTATATGTATTCAGTTATTAACTTGGTGTAAATATTGAGTTTGTTTATTAAAGCTGCGTTTTAAGAACCTCGCTCTTTTCATGGCTATTTATTTCTTTTTTCAGCAAAAGTTATGTCCCTGTTATAGCTTTTATGAGAAATGCAAACTTTTCTATTCATACATTTTAAATAAATATAAAAATATTCCTATTTTGATTTAATGTTGTAATTATCTGTTACCTTTTTTGTTTAATTTGATGACTAAAAAATGTCTACGCGCAATATTTCCACTTTAATTGCGTAATTTGTTGACGTTTCATTGTTTTATTCTTTTTTTTTTTGAATGATTAAACAACATAATTTAATGTTTTTTAACCATGTTTAGTGTATCTAAATCCATACATTATTACAATATTACTGAAACCTTAGTTATATGTTCAAATTAAAAAAAAAAAAATCAATTGGTTATTAAACAGTCTCTTCGATTTTCTTCGTTTTTTCCTTCTTCGTCTTTTTTTTGGGGGGGGGAGGGGGGCTGTTGTTCTTTCTCTTTCATCATACAGCAGTCAAAAAAGGAGAAACATAACTACACCCTATACAGATTGTACGTAATACGATCCAAAAGTTCACGGACAAGCTTTACCCAGAATGGACCTTACCCAGAATAGTTCACATTACCTAAGCACATCCACCTTCAAAAGATCACCTTGAGGGACTATGTACTTTTGAAAGTGTTCATATAACTTTTGGAAACACTACTGGAAGCCATTTTTCGCTATCTTCTATGATGCAGCTTTATCTTCTCCTGACGGAAGAAAACGGCGTCCATGCAAATGTTTTTTTGCTGGGAACAGGAAAAAGTCACACGGAGCTAAATCAGACGAAACGTTATGTTATTTGTTTGTCATATCAGAGTATTGACCAATCGAACCGTGCGTCCTCAACATGAAAGTCGCCTTCTTCCTCACGATGAAGTTAAAGCTTCAGCGTAAGAGGTGTTTACAGGAGGTTGCGAAAAATGTCTTCCAGGAGAGCTTCTAAAAGCTATACGAACGTTGGCAGTGTGCATAATCGTTCAAGGTGACTATTTTGTAAATAGATGTGCTTCGGTATTGTGAACTATTCAGGGTAAGGTTTTATACAATTTGTCCTCGAACTTTTAGATCATACTACGTACGTATGAGTTTTCAACTTACTATTTCATAACGTTTTGGAGTGACGCAAGTTTACGCGCATGAAGACATCACAAGAGAATTTACGATAATGGGGTTGTTTTCTTCAGTCAAAAGTAGTACTTTTTGTCACTGAAATTGATAGAATGAGCAAAAAAAAAAAAAAAAAATCATTGACCCAGAAAATACTTTCATTTTCCCAACAGTTATTTTTTAATTAATTTTTTTAAATGTTGGATTTTTCAAACAAGGCGTGGTCTTGATGACATCACAAATGATGCTCTTTGGCGCATTTTTCTACCACGTTTCCAAGTTCTGATAATCAAGAAGCGAATTAAAATTGCGCTCTACGCTTGCTGTCAACCATATCGTTGCCAATACACGTGAGTAAAGATGCGAATTAAATATTTTGTGCTGTGAATGGCAACACTGAATGGCATTTCATCATTTTTGATGTCATCGGACAGAAACGTAAACAATGAAAGCGCACCGATTTAAGTAATTTAAAAAAAAATAATCTCAAACAAATTATTTAAAAAATTATCAGATCCTTTGTTTTTAAGCACGCTCTTTCAGAAAAAAATACTTTTAAAATTTTGGAAACGACCCCAATTACTGAGGAGGCGTTCAAAATGGATATTTCGGTCATCTATATGTTCTTAGGTACATACGCATGTACAGATGTGCCGAAAAAACTTGTTTAGTATAAATTAGATGATCGTAAAATAGAAATTTAGGTCGAAATCTGATTTTTTTTTTTTTTTTTTGTGATTGCAATTCCTTTTTCGTAGAAAGGAAGTAAAGTGAAATGAGTCAATGATCCTTTAAACCCCTGACAATCTTATCAATTTATTTCTGTTTGATTTTATTTATTTATTTATTTATTTTTTTTTTTTTTTGCCATCGGCCAACGGCATCGGCCATCGGCCATCGGCCATTTGGAGGAAAACAATCGGCCATCGGCCATCGGCCATCTTTGAACAATCGGCCAACAATCGGCATCGGCCCATCGGCCAAAAAACGCCATCGGTCGAGCCCTACTTTTTAATGCTTTTTTTTTTCCTTCTCCAGAATATGTAACTTTTGAACGAAAATATTTTTTAATTTCAAAACCTTTTATTTTCTTCTTTTTTTTTTACATGAAAGTTTTACATACTAAAAGTAATCATAAACAATGGCGCAGCTAAGTTCCAATTATTGTACTTATAAATAAAAAGTTTAAAAATATCTTGTTCATGGATATAAGCAAAAAAAAAAAAAACTTTTTAGTGTTTGAAAATGGAGGCCAATTGAATATCAAAGAAGTAATTTTGTTAATTGTGCAAACAATGAGCTATTTTAATGATTAGTGTGAATTTAACATCAAGCTTTCTTTATTAAAGTGCTGCTTAAATTTTAGTTATCTTTTAGTTCAAATTTGTGTTAAAAATAGTATAGTATCAATATATTTCCAAATTAATTAATTTGAGGATACACTAGTAATTTATAATTTTGGTAGACCAACTAAAATTGATGTATTTCCCCATCATTTATTCTCACCTCAGAAATATAGATCACCTCAGAATTCATTGATAAGATCTGTCGCAAAGGTGAGGAATTGTCTATTTTTGATGAAGTTAAAAAACATTATTAAATGAATTGTACCTTAAAGTTTTTACTGTAAAAGCCGTGCGACAGAAAAGTTACACTTTTTGAAGAATGACCCTTACCTGAAAATCATTTTTTTTTTCTTAGATACACTCAAACCTATTTTTGCGAGGTCTTTTTTTTTTTTGTACCGTATATGAAAATTTCAATTGTATTGGAACTCAATTCATGAATATATTTATAAAACAAGTGTGAGGTAGCATCTTCAAGTGATGACAGGGGCTCCCTGACGGGAAGTCATTATGACCTCCCAAAAATTTCTTTATTTGGGAAATTTTGTCCGACTATTCGTCAAAATTATCATCAGTTGGTTTATTTTGATTTTGTTTAAAGAAGCAATTCCTAGTTATTTTGTAAGTTTTTGGGTTATTTTCTATGTGAGACTTTTTTTATGCAGTCCCTATCCATGGCATAGAAAAAAAAATTTTTAACTGTGCTGTGAAAACAACTTTTTATAACTACTCCTGAAGCTTTGAACAACTTTTTTTTGCGGTTCCTATCTACTGCATAAAAACAGGTTTGAGTGTATTTTGTAAAAAAAAATTCTTGTAGTTGTCTTTTCTAATTAAAAACAATAGCACTTGTGCATTATTTTTTCTAAAAGTAAATTTAACCATTTGTTTTCAAATTTTAGAAACATGTTTTAAGAATTAAATTTTTTCGTCTTTGGTAATCTATTGACGACATTCGCAACTATTTTGCTAGTTGGCAACTGCCTCATGTATTGTTTAAAAGTTTCAAGAAAGAGTGAAATATTTTATAGCTTAAAACAAATGTATAAACATTGTTTAAAATGTGCTTGTAGCAATGAAGTTGCAGACATGAGTTTCAGGGTTACAAGGAATCCTTTTCTTCAATGCACAGAAATTAGTTTTTTCATGGGAAAACATCTGTTTTGTTTCTTAACATTGAAAAAAAGATTCCTTGTAATCCTAAAACAGGTTTCTGCATTATTACTGCTATTCCACACTTTAGAAATTCGTTTTAATATTTTATATGTTTCACACAAAGATAAGCATTTTAATTTTACAGTAGCTTGCTTTCAAAATTTTTTAAAAATAATTTCAATTTTTTTGTGTACCTGTAAAATGTTTTGTAAATATTTTTTCTGTTGACAGTCTCGTCTTGAGTACCTGAGAGATCAATTTCAAATTAGAGAAAGTGATTTTCTTACTTTTGATGCCTTGAGGCATGCTTCTCAATGTGTTGGACGGGCCATCAGAGGGAAAACTGACTACGGTATCATGATTTTTGCGGACAAAGTAAGTTAAAAACTATGTTTGTCATTTTCTTAAAGAGGGCATTGATGACTACATCCTTTACTGTTCTATTCTATAATATGTTGTTTTTTTTTATCTTTAAAATATTTATGTTTTCATCTGTCACCCTGATTAAAAAGCTGAATAAAGATTCTCATTCTTAAAGGTGCGCCTGCACTACCGCTTATGCAGGGCTGCGGAGTCGGAAGAAAAATAGCCAACTCCGACTCCTGGATTTTGGAACGTCTGACTCCGACTGCAGCTTATTTATTTAATTTTTTTCTAATTCCCCCCCCCCCTCCATGGGAAGAGGTAAAAACCCCTAAACAGAGATTAGAATATTAATTCCTTTTTATGAAATTTTCGCGTTGTATTTTATTGTAAACCTAAGATGCATACAACGTTAAAAGTTCAATTTGAAAATCAAACTATCCAATAGTTGCGATTTCTAAAGCAAAATTGCTTAAAAATCAGATTTTTAAAAAATTGAAAAGGATTAATTTGCTCTCCTTTTATGTTTAACAAATAGATGTTGATCAAATCCTGTGCTTTCAATTTTTAAAAGCTGTAACTTGAGAGATAAAAAAAAAGTTTTGCTAAGTCAAAAAACTTTTGTTGAGAGGGGGCTGTCCCCCTCCCCTCATGGGTGACACCTCAACATAATTTCAGGGTCTATAAAAATTGAAATACTTTAATTCTGAAAAATTTCCTTAATAATATAAATCTTAGATTTCATCTTAAAAATTTCAATAAAAACGTTGCTCTATATTGCGGACAGAAGTCGGGTACATGTACGTCTGGAGCAAATTTTACACAAAATGCGGCGGCATACAGCTTTGTACGAATAGTTTTTACTATACCTACATTTCTTGGCTCAATTTTAATTTTATTGGCAGCTTTAGTATTAACCTTAATATGAACATTTTAGACAGACAGAAGGACAACAATTATTTTAGAAGACTACAATTGTTGAGTATTGTAACCCAGGGATTCTCAAACTAGGTGCTGCGGCACTATGGGTGCTGTAGAAAGAGATGGCGGGTGCTGCGAATAGTCCATATTATCACTATGTATTTAAGGTGGGTGTGCAAACTAAGGTCATTTTCACCATTAAGGTTATCTCCTCATCGATGTAGCATAGTAAAAATTTGCTAGATCGTGGCTTCATCTTCATCAGAAACATTAACTGATGATAAAGAGTTATCAGCAAGTAGTTTCTACTTACCGGGCAACAGAAACAAGGTAACAAAAGTTATTACAGAAAAGTAATGTCAAAACTATCTCAGCTTATACAATTCAGTAAGTTTCGTTTCTACATGGATCACTAGGTTACATGAAAAAGTTATATATTGTTCTTGAAGACTAATTTCTGTTCCTAACAAGGCTAAACCATCTTTCTTTGAGTCATTCCATGTCAAATCAACAAGCCTCACAACTTGACCATCACGAATTCCAACAAATTTCAGAGAATTGATTATATATATAAAATGATACAAAAAAATATTTTTTTCAGATTTTTAAGTTGCCCGGTTTTTTGTGGAGGGCTATGTAAAAAAGGGGGGAAAATACAAAAAACGAGGTTTTGGTTATTACAAAAAGTTGGTTTTCTCAGCTTCTATCGGAGCTAAAGAGTTCATTTTGGTTTTATTTTAAAGCTTTTGAAATGGGCTTTTATAGGATATGTCACATTATAAGGTTTGAGGTCATTAATATTTCAAGGTCACAAAAAATATAATTTGACCTTGAATATTTCAAAAAGTGTATCTTTTAAAAATCTGAAAAAAAAATTATTTTTTACCTACTAATGCCCTGCATATGTGAAAAAAATTTCATAATGGGATTGCAATGGGATCATGGTAAAATAAAATAGTGAAAATATATCTACTTACTACTTAAATGCAATTTGTAGCGTTTCCGAAAATATTTACAGAAGGACACAAGTTATTTTTACAACTTTTGGTTAGCATTGTCCATTTCTTCCTTCGACAAGTTATAAACTCTTCCTGTGGGATTTATCCTGGGATCTACTTTTGATATTACATCATCTACAGGTACATTCAGAATATCCTCTGCGTCTGGATAGTAAAAAGAATATGAAGGTCCATGTGGATGCAAGAATTTTATCTTAAGTGTTTGATTTTCTTCATCAGAGTCTAAAACGCAACCTAACCACCAATGTCCATCATACCTGCAGATTAAAAACCCGACCATTTCTGCGAATTCAATATAATCCCGAGCAGCTCTTACATATTCTATTCTTGAATTTTTTGAAAATGAAAATATTTTGACTTCCATGTGATTCATGTTTAGTGGAATAAAAGAATGGAGTTTCTGAGTACCTGGTATTCTTCTTGCGGTCATTAACCTGTTTTTCAAAGTCTCCTCTTCTTGTTTATGTTCTTCAGTTGTACTATATTGAAAATGTATTGTCTTAATGTGATCTTTTGCCCATTCATACAGCTGTCGAGGAGTCATAATTTGGCCATTATGTATCATTTGAAGACTAGCTCTCGCTGCTAGTCTTTTCACAGTGCCCCCACACCATCGCATGCACTTTTGCCGTGTGATGTTGCAAAAAAGTGCCATTGTGCTTTGATACCAAAGTCTGACTCATGGTGGCAGAGATTCAGAAAATTAAATCGATTTTTGTACTGAGAAGCAGCACCATCACTATAGTAATAAATTAAGTTTGGTTTTGTGTTATAATGAGATTGCATGAAAGAAATTAGATGTTTTTGAAAAATATGGACTGCTGTTGTGTCATGTACAAGGCAATCAGAAATTATTACTAGAGATGTATTCATTACTGCTTTTGTGGAAGCGTCCTGAAAATAAATGGTGAAGGGGTGAATTGTAGCTTGAGCATTGTTCCAATGGAAACCTTGGGCAGCATCCTGGAGGATAAAAGAATAATTCTCTGCAAAGTCACAGATTACAAGGTATTCACTTTCTTTTAACGATTGTTTTAGATGCGTGAGATAGCTCGATTGTTGACTTGCAAGAAATGAGTGAAGAAGAAGTTTTGGGAGATTTTCAAAAAATATAATTGTGAATTCTTCAGTAGTTTTCACTAATGTCTCGAGAGATGTTCTTTTTTCAACTTGTATCCACTGTTTATATGTGATGTTTTCAACGCAGTTGAATTCAAAAGCTTCTTCGATTCTTTCTTTGACTCTTTCAAACCCAGGACAATTTATACAGTTTCCAAAGTAACATGCTTCAGTAGGATTTTCGCAAACTGCATATTTCATAACATCTTTGTAAGAGTTAATTGGTTTATCACCTTCCATCAGTTCTTTCATTCTGCATTGACTAAACATCAATTTTGCATTTTGGTGTGTTGTACACACACACGCACACTGTGAGTTCCACTAGCACCTGCAAGAATACAGTGTTTCGACCTGAGTTCACAAAACTTTGAAAATCCTATTTTCAACAGAGGGTATTTTTGTTTAAATAATGCAAAAGCTTCACGCAAGTTACACAAAATAAATTTTTTTTTTTGAATATGTTCTCGTTTTCCATTTACCTTAAGAGAGATGACATCTTTTTTTCCCGGCATCATTCGACTCATTTCCTCACTCTCATACAGATCAGTTACTTTTTTTGCTGTTTCAGAATCTAAAGTTTTACCAGGTTTAGGATCAGGGCATGACATAACACCTTTTTCTTTAACCAGATTTTTAGCCTTTCTTGCAGTGTAATCTGTTACATCAAATTCATCTTGGTAATCTTTCAAAGTCCAACTTTTAGGCATTGTTGTTAATATTTGCATTCTGATCAGGCCCGTGTCCAGATTTTCATAAAGGGAGGGGTTTTAATCTTACCAGTAGGGGGGGGGGGAGAATTCAACCCCTTACAGCTTTTAGTTTTACGACACATTGCCGATCCAAGAAGGCGTTTATTCACATGTAAGGATTGCTGTATTCTTGAAGGATATCTCTAGCTGTACAAGTTACCAAAATATTCCTTCGTTTTACAGATTCGCTTTAATCAAACTTTGCTTGCTTCTTTTTAATTAAATCTCTTTACTATGTAGTATATTGCAATGAGTATCAAAAACTCTTCACAAAATCTTTTATAATGTAGAATGTATATTAGGTTGTTATGTTCTGAAATAATGCTTAATAAACAAAACAAGAAAGAGCTCTTTGCAGATGAAAATTACATAGCCAAGCACAATCACTAATGCATCTTCATAGATGTAACCTATGCCAAATTCACCATAAGCTCCTTACAATAAGCAATATTCTTTCTTTGCATTGGTAGATCATTCAGCGGTTCGTCCGCCATACTTTTTCCGAAATATTGCATTAGTTTGTAAGGCTTTAGCAGTTGTAAATCGCAAAAAACTTCAGAGAGAAAATTAAAATAAAATAAAAACGCTGAACGCAAACTTTCTCATTAAAGTAAATTTAAGTCAAATATGGTACAATTTCTTCATTTTGCTTATTTTTCCCCCAAGGGAGGGGTTTAACCCCTAAAACCCTCCCCTTGGACACGGCGCTGATTCTGATGCTCTTATCATCTGTACTTTTATATTTTTCTTTCAACTGGTTAATAATTTCACGGTCAGAGGACATAGGAATATCATCTTGTTCAGGATCTGGGTGTATATTTAATACTTTGCTTTTGAATGCTGTTGCTGCTTTTTAAAACTTTTCTTGGGGATATTTCTTCTCACTTAACCGTTTTTTCTGAAGAGGTGATTCATTCAAAGCTATCAAACTTTTGTTCGAAGCATTAAAAGCTTCATCTTTTTTCTGGAGTACATAAAGGATCTATTTGTTCAGATTCATCATCAGAACTAGATTCCAACTCCCTCTTTTTAGGCAACTGCTCCTTAGCAGATAGTTGAATTTCCTTGCGGCAAGAATCACAAATCTTGTAGCCTTCTTTGAGAAAAGTAAATGTTTGCAACAAGTTTTTGCTTATAGTTCTCAAGCTTTTCTTGTAACAGTTATGGCCTAATTTTTCAAATGGGTTGCAACAATATGTTTTACTTGAAGCTGTAGAAGTTGAGGGTTCCATCTCTAAATTCTGACTGAAAGCTGTGGTAGATTGCAAAAGTTTAAAATTTTTAAGTAGAAAAAAGTAAAGAAAATTAAATCCTGTTGAGCAGTGGATCACTGAAACTTCTGCTTCAAGAGCTAACCATGGACTGAATTCTCTTCTCTCTGTTTACAAGTCCATTCCTTAAGGGGAGTGACTGCTGTCAGATTTATTGACTTCTTAGAAGAAACCTACCACATGGCTGAGGGAACCACTTGGCCCTGTAGGGCCATGTGGTTGCCTGGGAAACTCTAGTATACTTCAATAACCAACAACATATTTATTTGATCACAGTGTTGTTCTTGTTTAGTGCAT
Source organism: Uloborus diversus (assembly GCF_026930045.1). Lineage (NCBI taxonomy): Eukaryota > Metazoa > Arthropoda > Arachnida > Araneae > Uloboridae > Uloborus > Uloborus diversus. Next base: position 5,722,535 of record NC_072734.1, read on the forward strand.
GATTTTAAAAAGAGCAAAGGAATATTTAAAATGAAAAGGAACTGGAGGTGAAAAATTTAGAATGAAAAAGTCATGTAATTTAATTTATTTTTAGTAGATATACATAAGATACTAAAAAATATTTTTCATTCAAAAAAAAAAAAATGTTATGCCATTTCAAAAATAAATATCCCAGCAAAAAATTCATATTTTCTTTAAAATTCATATAATAAAACTATTTTTTTTAATATTGATATTAATTTTAATTTATGTTCAGAACATATGTATAGTATATAACACCCCTTAATAATGTGTTGATTTTAATATATTATTAAATAAATATTTGCTGCAGTATGGTTGATTTTTTAAAGAATATATAAAATAAAACTTAAATGCCGATTTTGTACTGAAATGGTAAATTACATTTTATTTTATAACTTAGCATCCCATGGCAATACCATGTTTATATGCTCGTATATTGTAAAAAATAGATGTAGGAATAACATATTTTTTTTAAAGAAAAATTAAAATACACTTTCTGAAATATAGAAGGTCAAAGGTCAAAGTGTTTGACCTTGAAATTAAAAAATCAAGAAATATAAGCATGTTGCATATCAAATAAAAGGTCCATTCAAGCACTTTCTAAAAACACGAAAAGCAATGTTCTGCGACAATACGGGAACAAATAATGACTCATTATATGATTAGAAAAATGCAAAATTTTACATTTTTTGCTTATCTTTGGATCGAATTATCTCAGAAACTAAAACAGATAGAGAGTTATTATTGTGTATTTATTCCTTTTTATGTAAACCTAACAGTTGAGCCAAATATCAAAAAATTTTGAGAAGGTCAGGTTAAAAATGCCATTTTTTTCGTTGATTTGACATGGAACGACCCCTTTGTTAAAATTGATAGAGAACATTATTAAGACTTAAATTTTCACTTGTTTATTTTTTGCTTAGTTTTTATGTCATTTGGTGATCATGCAAAAGCTGGAGCCAATTCAATCATAAACGAGCGAGATACTAGGTTAGGAATCTCGGGGTGGTCTTGTTTGGTGCACTTATCTTATAATAGAGATGGACTGGGGTGCCGTGAGAAAATTTTAATTCTTCAAAGGGTGTAGTACAAAATTTTATTTTGTACTTTTTAGTTATAACCAAGCTTTCTTAGAAACGTGTAGGTTGCATGACATTGCAATTCTTTCATGCCAACACTTATTTGAATTTACCAAGCACCGCCTGAAGTTTCCGACTTGCTCAAGCGATACATTCCTTTCAGTATTTTAAAACTGAGATCGAGGTAAAAATATATATTATTATTTTTATATGAAAGTGGTTACTTAGAAAATGTTAGGCAACAAAACTGTTTGCTGACAGTTGCTATCAATTAAATAAAGTTAGAAAATAAGAAAACTAGGAGATTGCGGCGTAGGTAGCTGTTACAGAAAGTTCGATAGACAATCAAGCCAGCTGGTTACCACAATGACAGTTATTTCCTTATTGGGAGGCCTTTACACATATAATCAAATGAATGGGTAGTCAGTTTTTTAAAAATTGCAAGGAGAGTCAGTGAAAGTTAAAGAAAAAAAAGAAACCCGGAGTCGTCATGTTTTTGAACGACTCCGACTCATTGACCCCAAAATCAGTCCGACAGCGACTCCTCAGCCTTGCGCTTATGGGGGTAAGAAACCCATCTAAAGTATTTGCATAACAGATCAGTATTCTATGATAGAGAACAGCTCGACCATCTTGGATAAGAAATGCTACAGCTACCACGAGCCATCGCCTATTACGATTGTGAAGACAAAAACATCCTTCATCAAAATGACAACAGCAAGCTGAAGCACGAGTAAAAAGGACCAAATAAAGTTTTTAAAAAGGTGGGAAAAACTTAAAAACAATTCTTAGTCTAAAAAATTTGATCTTTTACCAAAAGGTTTAAAATTATTCAAAATACCAAAAAAATAAAAAATAAAAAAAGCTTAGAAGACAGACGATTTTTTTCAAGCCAGCCACTTTCAAAAAAGGCCAAATTACTCGAATTTGGCTCAAAACAAGCCAATCTGGCAAACCTGCTTCCCCATGCAGAGAACTGCTTGCTTGGTTTCGAATCTGAAGAAGCGCCAACATCGGTCTTATAACATTGGACAGGAGCGAGGGCCCTTCATTTCTTGCCGTGCATGGCTGCAGCGTGGATTGCGCTTTCCTTGCCTGGGGATACGTTTTCCCGGGAAATTTGACATTAGAGCTATTGCTAGAAGTTTTTTTTCAACTTTAATTTCAGTTAAAGAAAAAACTAATATTTCATACTTCCTGTCATTGATGAGCATACAAATGAGAAATGAAAATTTATTTTGGAGTGCCCAAGCTCTGCTTAGTTTGCTTGGCTGGACCGCTTGTCACTGGTAAGTAGGGGGAGTCAGAATACTTGCTATCATCTAGATATGATGCAG